>NW_027281682.1:0-5000 GCF_046629955.1 Centroberyx affinis | reverse complement strand
CCCTTTTTAGTATAATTCAGACACATGGCTTGATATAGCGTTGTGATGCTGGTATGATTGCCTGCATGCTGAATACAATACAGTAAAGCTTTATGCATCTGAGGATCAGACACTAACCCAACTGGCCTACTGACTGCTAATACTGAACAAACTACTGTATGCTGCAATGCAGACATTTTTTCATTAATTAGAAGAAATTGAGACAAGAAAAAAAAGAAATCCAAGGCTCTCTCTCTTCATGCATAAAAAACGCTAAACGTAAAGGCAGTGTTCTCCATCCGGATTTTCTTTTTTTTTTATCCATGAGGGACAGAGGAACAGTTTGACTTCTCTTCTGTTGTTGCATGTTACCCAAAATATTGCAAATGAGTCAGGACAGGGCTTTGGAAAGTGTGCACATGCATGCTTCATGGGCTGCAAGCATTCTCCATTATTCTGCTGCATCTGCTCAGTATCATGCGTATCATCATTGTATTCCCAAGAACCTAACCTGTCAGCGTTTTAAAAAAGCACTGGTTGATTTTTATCATTTATGCCCATGCATTTTTGACATTTTCAGTAGTTTGAGTGGTTTGGTCCCAGCGCCATGTAATATTTATCTGCTCGCGGGAGACATTTGTCACTTACAATAAAAAAAGAATGGGATTTTGGAGCGATGTGATGTCTGCATGACACAAAATGATATGATCAGTGCAATATGTGTGTATTTGTCTCTACGTTCCCATAACTATCTAAATCGCTTTCACAGGGACATAACTCACGCTGGCCTCTTTCCCCTCTATATATCTGTTTTATAGACAATGACTGCATGTGTTGAACACGGCATATGCATTTTCTGCACAGATCCCATTACAGGATATGATGATAACCAGTACAATAGACCACACTAGAGATGGTGGGAATGCACAGAAGGCTATAAAAGTGTAGTGGGAATTTAATATGTCATGCTGAAGCGGGAAAGACACACTCTCTCTCTCTCTCTCTCTCTCTCTCTCTCTCTCTCTCTTTCTCTCTTTCTCACTCTCTCTCTCACACACACACACACACACACACACACAACACACACACTTACACACACAGAATCACACCCATAGGCACATATCAGAATTGACAGAGTAATGGTTTCTTACATTTAGAGACCAAGAAATGCATTATGACCTCAGTAAACCTTCAACTGCCGGCTCCAAATAAGACTGGAATCATATACACATACACACATAAACAGACACATAAACACACACACACACACACACACACACACACACACACACACACACACCTATGAAACCTTGTGGCTGAGTAGTCTTCTAAAGCACATTCATTCTCTCTGTTACTGCCCTCCCATAAAATCGCTGTTACACGCAAACATTGGGCAATGCACTTAATCCACACACACACACACACACACACACACACACACACACACACACACACACACACACACACACACACACACACACACACACACAGCAAGCTTTTAAATGTCTTTATAGTGTAAGACACACCAAAAGGAAAGGCTGCTGTCATGCTTGAGGGGCAGAAAGGGCTTTTTTTCTGAGTGAGAAATTAAATCATTTTGTCATTTCACAGTGTGCCTGTCCTCAGGCTAAACAATAAATTGTAATTGCTGAAAAAAAAAAATGTTAGTTTGTCAATTCATACATTTGTATCTTTTTACTTAAATGTCAAAGTTTTATAGGGTTGTTATGCTTGTTTGGTGCAAGAGATTTTTCCAACGTTGACTTAAAACCTCATGTGTGGTTTTTGTTTTTTACTTGAATGGAGAGTTTTCATGGCCCTTTATGTGCTGAGCAATTTTCTGTTTTATACCCCTGAATTGTAATGAGGGGGAATGCGAGTGAAGATGGAATGGACTAAAAGAGAAGAATGGGTCTGTTGTTCTTTCTTTTTCCAGTACGAGAGAGATGATATAATATGAATGCTGAAGATAGGAATGCTGGCTGGTAAATTGCTGAATTTTGTTTGACCAGCTTCCATTGTTTGTGCCACTTCTGCACTCTCCATAACATCATTGTTACAACGTGTAATCATTCTCATGCCTAAAGGAAAGGAGAAAGGAGAGGAGAGGAGGAGGAGAGAAGGATGGAGGGGGGAGCAGTGGAGGAGGAAAGCAAAACGAGGCAAAGGGAGGCAGAAAGCAGTTCATTTGAGTTGTATTTTGCTATGCAGCTGCAGGCGTGTGTGTGTGTGTGTGTGTGTGTGTGTGTGTGTGTGTGTGTGTGTGTTTACTAGCTACTGGAGTCAAAATACCCATACCCATTAAAAAACAAGCAAACAAACAACAAAATACAGAAAAGTCATCACTTTTCACAGCAACTATTTGCCTAACCTATCACGAAAATGGTGAGGCTTGAATTTAAGTGATTATCTGTTAATTGATTATAACATATAGATACCAAAATCATCCATGTGTCCCCGGTAGATCATTTGCTCACCCCATCTCTTTAGCATAAACTATATTGGATAGGGTGAGTGAAGATAAGTTGTGTAGTGGTGTAAGTGTTATGGAATGATTTTAAGTCTAGAATGTCCTCACATATGTCCTCACAAATGTCCTTACATATTAATGTTTTGTTTTTGTTTTTGTTTTTTTTAATATAAGTGTTATGTTGATGTTTGGTGTTTGATATTTGTGTTAATTGTAATGTTTAATGTATGTTTTTAAATGTGGACCCCAGGAAGACTAGCTGCGCTTTAGGGCAAAGCTAATGGGGATCCTAACAAATAAACAAATAAACAAATAAACAAGTGTAGCTCTGTGTGTGTGTGTGTGTGTGTGTGTGTGTGTGCGTGTGTGTGTGTGTGTGTGTTCCTCTCAAAACTGCTGACCCCTTGTCTTGTGAAGGAGCAAGACTCCACAGTCTGCAGCAGAGGAGGAGCGGAAGCCTTTGATAACATACACACTCTCTCTCTCTCTTTCACACACACACACATACTCACATACACACACATACACACACACACACACACACACGGCTTTGATCACTGCCAAACGGCCTGCACTGAAAGATATATATATATATTCAACAACTGCTTCTTTGCTCTTCTGTCTGTCAAGAGCCCATGTGCTGTTTTTTGTGCCACACTGTGAACGAGTTCTGTGATCTTTTCTTCTGATCAACGTAAAGGTGTGTGTGTGTGTGTGTGTGTGTGTGTGTACTATATGTGTCTGGCGTACTGTGAAAAACCAAGCTCTCAAGTAAACATGAGAGCACAGGATGGTGTCTCCCTTTTGGTCTTTCTGTCTGTTTTCCTCTTCCCTACTTCCCTGTCACTCTCTCTCTCTCTCTCTATCTCTCTCTCTCTCTCTCTCTCTCTCTCTCCGTGACTGAGAGCCTGAGCCTAAGAGGATGCATTAATGGTGATCCTACAGTCAAACGCACAGCCTCGTGTCGGTGCATTTTCTCCCAATGCAGATAAATTCAGAAAGCGGCAGAATGTAGCAGCAAGACAGCAGCAAAGTCTCGATTGTGGGAAAGTGATTACACGATCATTATTGTTATGAGTGCTATTGATTTTTTGCCTCACCTCTAAACTCTTGTGTCCGCTTTTTCAAACTTCTTGTCAAATTAGAAATGCCATCTAGCCGTGCGCAGCGATGCATTCAACCATCCTGGCGCCGGACTGCAGAATCTGCCTGCTGTAATTGCCTAAAACATTTTTCTCTCCTCTACCTCTCAGGCATTGAGTTAATGTATCTTGTATCTGATAGTGTTTCCACATTGTTCCTTTGCCTTGGCAGGGTGGATGTTTGCTTTTCATGGGTGTAAAGGGGCTTGACTATAATTTAATTGGATGGCGCTGTTTTGTGGAGATCGTTCCGGGCTCTGGGAGAAAATGGTCTGTGAATGAGAGGAAACGCAGATTACTAAATCACGAACACAACACACACACACACACACACACACACACACACATGCAATAGAAACATACACACACATACGGAAGCACACACTGACATACATCAACACAGAGACACACACACACACACATAAACAGATGGAAAGCAAGTAATCAGCTGCCGTCTTTGCTGCTTGTGTCTAGCTCTGTCTCCCCGTCTGCTTTCTACCTCACTGCTTAACTGACTGTACATCACTTTAAACAGTTTGGACATTTCAATATTTTCACTCTCAGTGTTATGGGATCGCTCTCTTTGTCTCTGTCTGGATCTCTCAGTCGCTTTCTTGCTGTCTCTCTTGTCTTTTTGTTCTCTCTCTCTGTCTCTCATTCTGTCTCTACAGCAAACTACTCCTTTTCTCTCTTGATATTCACATTTGGTATAGTGTTAGTCATGAAGAATTGACCACCAAACGAGTCATGCAGTAATGGTCTTATTGTTTATTTTTTCTCTTCTTCTCCCTCCTCTCCCCTCTCATCCATTTCGTTGTGAGAACTTCTGAACTTCCCAGTGGCAGAATTCCTGGAACGACCGCAGTGGAAAAGAGTTGCTTTGTTAGGTTTTTCTTTTCGCATTGTGTCTCGTATGCTGATTTTGTCCTCATTTTGCCCTCTGTTTGCCTCTCTTTCTCTCTCACTTTTCCTTTCCAGCTACTTTCAAGTAAGACCTTAATTCATCTAATGACCTTAAAATGAATGAGGGAACAAACTGAAGTGATCGAGGAGGGAAAATATTTTGACACTTAGAATGTATTGCGGTTTCTGTACAACAATGTCATTTATACATGTGCTTAATAATAGTAAATTCATTTTTGCTCAATTTTGGCTATAGCTTTTAAGTTTTTAATTATTCTACTGCTTTGGCAGGAAAACCAGCGTGTTCAGTGTTTTCAATTCAGAAGATTCCTGTAGTCCATCAGCAGCATTATGGCTTCAATATGGTTTGTATGTAGTATGCTGAAATTAACATTTAGCATGCTGAAATGGAGCAAATTATTTTTGGCTTGTATCCGGAGATATTCCTACTTTGCTTGGTCATCATAACCTATTTGGTACACACACACACACACACACACCCCTGC
>NW_027281681.1:0-56254 GCF_046629955.1 Centroberyx affinis | reverse complement strand
TTTACTTTAATACTTTAACTACATTTTGCTCCTAATACTTATGTACTTTTACTTAAGTAGGATTTTTCATGCAGGACTTTTACTTGTAATGGAGTATTTTTACATTGCTGTATTGGTACTTTTACTTCAGTAAAGGATCAGAGTACTTCTTCCACCACTGGTCTTACGTTATCGGAGCCGCCATCTTTAGCGTTACAGATTTCTCCATTCAAAACTGACAGTGAGCTGCCTCTATTATATATATATATATAATACTGTGTCTGGTCTCACTAGACAGGCGATCACAGTCTGGCTCATGAAGCTAAAGCTGTGGCAGATTTCCTGTCTTTCTCCACTCAAAAAAAAGAGGAGAAAAACAATATGGCCGCCCCCAACAAGGTCATCCATCTGGGGCCGAGACGACAGAGCGGCCTGCGGGCAGGACGGGACCCAGCTGCCCTCCTGTCAATCAGGACCAGTGTGACGAACATTTGGAAACACACACACACACACACACACACACACACACGCTCATGTTGTCGCTCACATCGGCAGTTACCTGTCAATCATCCGTCTGCCTGTCAGCCATGTTGACCTTGTGCCAGACGCGGCTGGAAACAGACCGCCATGAAAGATGAATGAACCGCCGCTTTTTAAAATGGAGATGAGCTGTCAATCAAATGTTTCAGCACTGTGCCAACTGAGGCACAGGATCTAATGTCTTTATCCAATACTTCTACTAACAGTTTGGTGTGTGTGTGTGTGTGTGTGTGTGTGTGTGTGTGTGTGCAGTGTGTGTGTGTGTGTGTGTGATCAATCTCAGATGTAACAGCATGTCACTCAGGTTTATGTAGCTATCAATCATGATGCAGTAGGTGGACTAGGGGGTGGGAATGGGCTGGTGGGTGTGTGTGTGTGTGGGGGGGGGGGGGGTCGGCAGATTAAATGATAGAAACACAGTTGATGACAGTAAAGGTGATGCTGTGTCTCCCAGCGATGCTCATTAAACAGATTTAGCTTCGCTGGCTGAACAGAAACACAAACAGGATTTATTCATGTTCCAAACCCATGAATTTTGAAAAAAATACTCAGATCCTTCACTTACGTAATACTTCATTAAAAGTAAAAGTAACTGAATTCTTCTGAAAAAAGTTGCTTAAGTAAAAGTTTAGAAGTATTATCAGTAAAATGTACTGAAGTATCAGAATTAAAAATACTCATTCTGAAGAATAGACTCTTTCAGAGTGTTAAATTATTGATGCATTAACCTCTCTCTCCCTCTCTCTCTTCTCTCTCTCTCTCTCCCTTTCTCTCTCTCTCCCTCTCTCTGTCCCTCTCTCTCTCTGTATCTCTCTCTTTCTCTCTCCTCTCTCCTTCCCTCTCTGTCTCTCTCCCTCTCTCTCTCTCTTCCTCCATCTCTCTCTCTCTCTCTCTCTCTCTCTTCCTCTCCCTCTCTCTGTATCTCTCTCTCTCTTCCTCCATCTCTCCCTCTCTCTCTGTATCTCTCTCTTTCTCTCTCCTCTCTCCTTCCCTCTCTGTCTCTCTCCCTCTCTCTCTCTCTTCCTCCATCTCTCTCTCCCTCTCTCTTTCTCTCTCCTCTCTCCTTCCCTCTCTGTCTCTCTCCCTCTCTCTCTCTCCATCTCTCCGTCTCTACCTCTCTCTCTCTCCCTCTCTCTCCCTCTCTCTTTCTCCCTCTCTCTCCCTCCCTCTCTCTCTCTCTCTCTCTCTCCCTCCCTCTCTCTCTCTCTCCCTCTCCCTCTCTCTCCCTCTCCCTCCCTCTCTCTCTCTCTCCCTCTCTCTCTCTCCCTCTCTCTCTGTCCCCCTCTCTCTCTCTCTCTTTCTCTCTCCCTCCCTCTCTCTCTCTCTCTCTCCCTCCCTCTCTCTCTCTCTCCCTCCCCCCCTCTCTCTCTCCCTCTCTCTCTCTCCCTCCCTCTCTCTCTCTCTCTCTCCCACTCCTCCCTCTCTCCCTCCCTCCCTCTCTCTCTCTCAGATGTAAGCTGGCTCAGGCTAATGGTTGGGGTGTGATGGTCAGCCATCGCTCAGGAGAGACGGAGGACACCTTCATTGCCGACCTGGTGGTGGGACTCTGCACCGGACAGGTACACACACACACACACACACACACACACACACACACACACACACACACACACACACACTCATTTACACACATCCACATACAGTCAAAGTGTCAAGGATTTTTTCCCCTGCTCATATTTTCAGAAACTCCTTTAAGAATCTCATGTCAGATTTTTGTCATATGACCCCTCTCTCTCTCTCTCTCTCTCTCTCTCCTCTCTCACTCTCCCTCTCTCTCTTGCTCTCTCTCTCTCTCTCTCTCTTAGATTAAGACCGGTGCCCCCTGCAGATCTGAGAGGCTGGCCAAGTACAACCAGCTCATGAGGTCAGTGGTGGAAGTGTAATCTCTCTCTCTCTCTCTCTCTCTCTCTCTGTCCCTCTCTCTCTCTCTCTCTCTCTCTCTCTCTCTCTCTCTCTCTCTGTCCCTCTCTCTCTCTCTCTCTCTCTCTCTCTCTCTGTCCCTCTCTCTCTCTCTCTCTCTCTCTCTCACCCCTCAGACCAAGCAGTGATATAAACTTTCAAGCCCGGGATCCAAACTTAGAGACTTTGTCTCTCCGGTGATGATCCAGACTTATTAAAACACATTATCACTCTTCTCACGTGCAGAAGCTCCTCTCCTATTGCTACGCCATATTTCATATATCATTTTGTTAAACACATACCAAGTCTCTAGAAAAAGTTCCTTTATTTTACAAGCGATAAGAAGAAGAAGAAGAAGCAGGAATCAAAACACGTTCGCTCCTAAACTTTTTTTATCTCATGTAAAACAAAGGAACTTTTTCTACAGACTTGTGCATCAGTGGTTTTTCCTGAACTTGCCGTAATTGACCAATCAGAATCAAGTGTTCAACAAAGCCGTGTAATAAGGCTTTATATTTGCCTCCTGGCTCCTCATCCTGCAGCCTTTAGCCTTTAGCCCTTAGCCTTTATCCTTCAGTGAACAGCCTCTCAGGTGTCGGTGTCTCAGCTCAGTATCACAGGGCGAAGCGAGGCGACACCTGACTCCACGGACACCTCATCGTGTCACCTCATGTTTCCCAGCCAGTCAGCAGCAGAGGAGCATGCTGGGAGCTTGGAGCGGCTCAACATGTAATCCCATCGGACTCCTCGGGAGTGTGTGGGGGGGGGGGGGGGGGGGGGGGGGGGGGGGGGGGGGGCAGACTTACAAGGGCATTAGCCAGTAATAAACACTAATCAGCACAGTGAAGCGTGCACACTCACACGTGCACAGACTCACAGCTATTTGGGTTCCATGTTTAGAAAGTTGCTGCACAGTGTGGCAGTGATGGCAATACCTGTTTTAAATTACTTCCATTTTAAAATAATTCTATATTATAGAGCTGGACAGCAGGTAAAATGCAATAAAAAATGTAAAACAGGGACGGGGATGGGACGAGCTTCTCTATTGCAACTATATTTTGTGATTTAGACTGATAAGACGGATGGATTTTCACATAAAAAAAGCCTAGTCCAGATTTAAACGATTTCTCTCTCTCCCTCTCTCTCTCTCTCTCTCTCTCTCTCTCTCTCTCTCTCCAGGATTGAGGAGGAGTTGGGCGACCAAGCTCGCTTCGCAGGCCATAACTTCAGAAACCCCAGCGCCCTGTGAGACAGACAGACAGAACGACAGACAGACAGATAGATAGATAGACAGACAGACAGACAGAACGACAGACAGAGAGACAGACAGAACGACAGACAGAACGACAGACAGACAGATAATGTACAAAGACGACACACACACACAGTCATGAAAACACACAAGCAAAAGACCCAAGCAAAAAAGTCAAAAATAAATTATGCACTGGACTTATAGGTAGGGAGATGATGCTGTACACATACACACACACACCCCTACACACACACACACACCCCTACACACACACACACACCCCTACACACACACACCCCTACACACACACACACACCCCTACACACACACACACGCGTGCGCAGCACACAGTATGCAGATGCAACACGCGCACAAATAGGGCATCAAAATACAAAACTCAGAATATAACTATAAGCCAGACTTGCACTGTTACTGTAGTTTTAAAGGAATAGATCATGTACAGACAGGTGAGAGTAACACAGACTGACCTGCATAAATAAAGATTATTATTATAATTATAACAAAAGAGGTATGTAGAGATATTATAGCATAATGCAGACTGAAGCACGCAACTGGAAGAGCTGAAAAAAAGTAAATAATGTAGATTAAAATATAAAATATACAACGCAAAAGAGAGGAAGACGCGTTGACAGAATGAAAAAAAAAACTAAAATTAACCAAACAGAAAAACAGCCATTTCAGGGACTGACCATGACAGAACACACACACACACACACACACACACACACACACACACACACGTTGTGTTGCACAGTCTTGCGCTCACTCACCCTGGACACAAACATAACTGCACTCTCCCCACTTCCATCCTCCTCTTTTCGTCTCCCTTTTCTTCTTCTTCTTCTTCTTCTTCTTGTGGTTTCTCAGTTTTTCCCTTCTTCCTGATGTGATTCTGATGATTGCTTATGGTTTGTCCCGGTCCTTCATGCTTGAAGTCCCCCCCCCCCCCCGCCCAAAACCCCCGAAAAACCCCAAATTCCCCCTATGTTCCTTTGGTTCCTACTGAATGTCCATTAGAGTAGCTGTGTTGAAAAAGAAGAAAGAAAAAAACAAAAAAACACAAAAAAACAGAACGCTTGTCATTGAAAATAATGTGAAAATATGTGAAATAAAAAGATGGTAATTTACAGTTTCAATCACAATTGACGTGTTTTGGGCATTTTTGTGTGTGTGTGTGTGTGTGTGTGTGTGTGTGCTGCTGTAGAAACCATACTATAGTCCACATAACACAATCAGTAATAAGTCTTTACACTAGGTTTTGACCGATATGGGTTTTTGACAGGGTGATATTGATACAGATATTTTTTAGACTGAAGTTGCCGATAGTCGATGTTCAATACTTTGAAATTTGTCCATTTTCATGCCAAGTGTTCAGTGTTTCCTCCTGGATTTTCTTCTCATCAGGGTGGAAAAGCCTCTGAAACAGCATTGAGACCATCATGGGACACTAAAACTCTCCACTGAAACCCAGACTGATGAAATCATTATTAAGATAAGATTAGATTGCTGCTTTATTGATCTCCCCAGGAGATCAATAACGCAGCAGGGACTAGCAGCAACAAAGAACACCAATTAAACAGAACAATTAAATGGTTAAATAAAACGTGCACAGAAAATAATTTCATGTCAGGTTTTCTAGACTGTTTTTCTGTAGCTGTGGTCTCATCTGCAGTGGAACACATGACTGATATCTGATATTTAAACTGACTGATATCTGATATTTAATAAAAGATAAGAATCGGCAAACTTTTTGATTTGATTTGATTTGATTTATTTGACATATCAAAAACAAATATATATCAAATGTCATACACTGCGACAAATACATATTCATTTAAAAAACGTTGAGGATAACACAATAAAGTTTCAGATGACTAAAGCACCCTGTACCATACATACATACATACTGTACATAAACTCCTACTTACACTCATACCTACATACCTACACCCATATCATTTCACATCATCATATCATTTCACAACTTATTCTACCAATATTGGACTACGCTGACATTGTTTACCAGAATGCTTTGAAAACTGATCTTCGTCCCCTCAATGTTATATATAACAGGCTCTGCAGATTTATACTAGGTTGTTCTTTTTTTTACACACCATTGCACAATGTTAGACACACTCAGGTCAGGTGGCTCCCTCTTGATATAAGACGTCAATTTCACTGGTACCAATTTATTTTTAAATGTATTAACTTTAACTCTCCCTATTGTCTAAAACAATTTTTTGTTCCTTATACGTCAAATTACTCACTAAGACGCTCTGATCAGATCCTCTTTATAGTCCCCTCTGTATCAAAGGAAGTTGGTAAAAAAAGCTTTTATGTTTCGGGCTCCTTCTGATTGGAATAAGTTTCCTGTAAATATCCGTTCTCTGTCATCATTTCGCTTATTTAAAAATGTTTTGTTTTCTCATCTAAGAACAGATTGCCTGTGTTTTCAGTAATGCCATCACTGTTCCTTTATTTCCTTTATTTATAGATTGATCCTTTTCTTTTTTACTGATTGTGTCTAGTCTAAGGTTGTAACTTCTTTTTTTTTTTTCTTTCTTTCTTTTGTTATTTAGTTTGTCATTTGTTTGGTTGTCTGTTGTTTGTTTTGTCATTGTTGTGTTATATATTATTGTGTCTTGTACTGTTCTGTTTTCCATTTGTTTTGTGAGTATTTGTTTGGGACCCCCTTGAAAATGAGATGATACATCTCAAGGGGTTTATCCTGACATAATAAATTTCAACAGTATATACATTTCTAAGTCATTCTTTCATTTTGGTCAAATAACCATTCCCCACATTCACGTTTAAATCTATGACAAGACTGACTTGATTTTATCTCTACTGGAAGCCTGTTCCACTCTCCCGCTGCCATGTACAAAAAGGTATTTTGCCCAGAACAGGTCTTAAATCTACATGGCACAATATCTGTGGCCCTGCCTCTGGTTGAATAGCCATGAGAGTCCCTAACGAGCATAAAATAATTCTTAAAATATCTTGGCCCATTACCTTGCAGGATCTTATTAGTCTCAATTTCAGCTGCCTTACTCTATTTTCCACCATCAACCATTTTAATTCCTTAAATTCAGAAGGGCCAGTGTGAGTCCTGGGGCTAAGGTTCAATACCACTGACATATCAGTCTCACCCGAACTACAGTGCAGGCCATGCTGGGAAATGTACACATTTTAAACATGTTGAATTTAGTTAATTACATGAGAAATGACACTAAAAAAACAGACTATTTAAATTGTTTTAGGTGGTTTAGCAGCTTTAAGCCAGTGGTTCTGTGTCATGGAAGACTGCAGGTTTTCATTCTTCAGCAGCTGATTCAGACTGACTGCTGAATCACTGATGAAGACCTTCAAGACCTTCAGGAGGAGCTGATCAGTGAAACCAGCTGCTGGAGTGTTTAGTCGGATGGAAAAGCTGCAGACACTGAGAGAGAAAACTGTCCTGGCAGATTGGACATTAGACTATAGTTTAGGAATATAAATCCTACAGAATGTTCTTCCCTTCCCAAATAACTTGAGTTGCTTAACAGGGAACTGAACCGACGTTAAAGAGTCACTGAACCCCAAACCAAAATCTGTGTAAAGACTGCTAGAGGTAAAAAGCATGCTACTGACATTGGCTATCTGCTATTGGCTGATCTTTGAGAGCACCTGTTGAACTCTATAGAGGGTGACATCATCACCTGGCACAGAAGATCAGCCAATAGCAGATAGCCAACTTCAGTAGCATGCTTTTTTACCTTTAGATATCAGGCTCTACACAGATTTGGGTTTAAATCTTAAAACAGTGGAAGTGTGTGACTGTATGTGACCCTGGTTCTCCATAACAAGGAGCATGAGAGCTGAAGGTTTCTCCACAAAGACAGAGGTAAAGAAAAGTGTGTGAGGCACAGAAGGTACAGGTGGTTTCTCTTCCCTGAGATTTGTCCTGCCAGCTGGACTCCAGCCTGCTGACTGAGGGACAAATCCTCTTCCTCTCTGATCAACTTCTTCTGTTCTCCACCTGCAGTTCTCCATCTGACCACAGGGAGGCGGAGCTGCTGCTGAGCTGTCAGCTGACGACTGTTGAGAAATTTAACACTGAAATATCCGTGACTGAGTACAAACCAGTGATGTTAGACTTTCACAAAGATGGAAAGTAACTAAGTACCAGTGGTGGAAGAAGTACTGAGATCTTTTACTTCAGTAAAAGTAGCAATACAACAATGTAAAGATACTCCATTACAAGTAAAAGTCCTGCATTCAAAATCTTACTTAAGTAAAAGTACATAAGTATTGGCAGCAAAATGTACTTAGAGTATCAAAGTAAACGTACTCATTATGCAAACTGTCCCCATTTAGAGAGTTATATTTTTCATAAATTATTGGAATATTAATACTGATTTATTGACATACATGTACATGTAAGCAGCATTTTAAAGTTGTCAACGTGAAGCTAATCTTAACAATTTAGCTATACTTTTGGGTAGTCTAATCTATAACAATGCTATTTTATAGTTATTTTATAAAGATGATCAAATGTTTTAAATATAAAATATTGATCTGAAAAGTAACTAGTAACTATAGCTGTGAAATAAATGTAATGGAGTAAAAAGTACAATATTTCCCTCTAAAATGTAGTGGAGTATAAGTACAAAGTAGCATAAAATGGAAATACTCAAGTAGAGTACAAGTACCTCAAAATTGTACTTAAGTACAGTACTTGAGTAAATGTACTTAGTTACTTTCCACCACTGCTAAGTACATTTACTCAAATACTGTACTTAAGTACAATTTTGAGGTACTTGTACTTCACTTGAGTATTACCATTTTATGCTACTTTATACTTCTACTCCACTACATTTCAGAGGGAAATATTGTACTTTTTACTCCACTACCTTTATTTGATAACTTAAGTTGCTAGTTACTTTGCAGATTCAGATTATTAATACAAAATATAATCAACTAATAAATTGTGATGTATTATTATAGATTACTGTAAGCTACCCAGCAGTATATAAAGTAGTGGAAATCAGCCCCACCTTTTCCAGCTGCAACATTTAAGTGATGCTTACACATTAATGCATCAATAATTATAATTCAATAATATAATATATACTGTGTTATTCTGAAATGGGCCATTCTGCATAATGAGTACTTTTACTTTTGTTGCTTTAAGTACATTTTGATTCTAATACTTTTGTACTTTTACTTAAGTAACATTTTGAATACAGGACTTTTTACTTGTGACAGAGTATTTTTATACTGTGGTATTTCTACTTTTACTTAAGTAAAAGATCTGAGTACTTCTTCCACCACTGGACTTTCAGTTACACAACAGCAGCTCTAAATATATTTATTCCCTTTATTTGACCACTTCTTGGTCAGACTGTCCACAGGATGAAGACAGACACGTTGCTTCTGTACACACACTAATATCTTTTATTAAAGTGATCCTCAGTCTCACAGGGTTCTGCCTGACTGACAGCTGGTTTCACCAATAGGAGAAGAGGAGAGAGGGGAAGGGATCCACTGAGTCCGGAAGTGATTTCTTCAGCAGACACTTTTCTTTGGACAAAATAAACTTTCACAGCCTGTTTGGGCCGATATACTGTGATCCAAAACCCAACATGAAACCCACCATTGTGAATTTTACATGTTTTAAATTAAATTGTATTTGAAATTAATAGGAATTTTATCAGTAATTTCACTGTGGGCCAAATAAATATCATCTTTTTGCAGAGACATTCCTATGTATTTAGCAAAATGGGATAGAGTACATAACTGGAACACAATTTATTTGTCATGTAATTAACTCAGCTGAACTTAAAATGTGTAGATTTCCCATCAGGGTGTGCAGTGCAATTAGGGTTAGACTGATATATTGGGCTGATATTGGCCTTTTATTAAATATCAGATGTCGTCCAGTCATGTTGTCCAATATTGATATGGGGGAGAAACACTTGGAAGTTTTTGGCATGAAAATTGACAAATTTGAAGGTATTGAATATCAGCACAAAATACTGATCAGAAAATTCAGTCTTAGTATCATCCTGTCAAAAACCCATATCGTTTGAACCCTGATTTCCATATTTTGCTTACATTCATCAGTGAGTCTGGCTCCTGCAGCAGTGAGAACTCCATCCAGTGTTGAACATAACAAGTGCAGCGTTTAATAATTACAGCATATACTGTACTTGTAAATCATAGTTATTTTTTTTGTTCATACAGTAGTAGTGACTGTTAGGAACCTGTTTCCATTGGGCCATTTCACAATAAAAGTCCTCCCACTTTTCAAAACCGACTTGAGTAGGAATATTCTAGTGGATCAAGTATAGTCTGTGTGGGGCTTTTATTGTGAAATACTCTGGAAAATAAGAAGTAACAGTTAGTGCAGTTAAGTGAGACAGATTGCATCAGGAAAACAACATAACAACACAGTTAACAACAACAACAACCTGGGCTGATTGATCCTCTATTGGAAATACCTGAACTCATATTCACCTCATATCAACAGTGGATAAGGACGAGTATTGATGGAAATTTTTCGATACCAATTTGTCTAAAAAAGGCAAAAATAATAAATAATTCTTTTTTTACATGCATTCTGTTTTCCTCAAAGCTCCATTGACTTCCTCAGTAAATGAAAAAGACAATAAAGTAGATGAAAACATTAGATCCTATTGCCAGAATCTGCCATTTTGATAGTTTTCAGTGCCTTCTGACCCATTTTAAAGCCTTCTAATCAATACTGACACCAAAAAAGATAAGTATTGTAAGGTAGGTTGATAATCCAACGCTATTAGCAATTGGCCTAATAGTGCATATCAATACAGGATCGTTGGACTCCAGTGTTTTTGAATACAGACAAAACCCAAAGAAACACAAAAAATCTAAATAATTCTAAAATTGTAATATGAAAAATTAATGAGTTAACTTCCTAATAAAAACAACACAGAAACATGGAAAGTGTTGTGATTTTCTACTTCCAGTGAACGCATCGCCGTTCTACCCTCCCATATATGCCCGGTTACACACATCTGTAAAATAAAACTTTCTCGTCTCCTCACACAGATCCGTGTGTGGATCAGTCAGCCCAGTGTGTCGACGCCCAGCAGTGATGTGACGGTCTAAGCAGCAGCGTTCTGATTGGTCCGTGTGTGCGGAGCCGTCGGTGGCGTCTAGGCGCGCGCGTTGATGATGTCGACGAACTCTGGCTTCAGTGAGGCTCCGCCCACCAGGAAGCCGTCCACATCGCCCTGGGAGGCGAGCTCCTTACAGTTAGCTCCTGTTACCGAGCCTGGAGGAGGGAGGGAGAGAGGGAGGGAGGGAGGGAGAGAAGGAGGGGGAGAGAGAGGGGGGAGGGAGAGAGAGAGAGAGGGAGGGAGGGGGGGAGAGAGAGATAGAGAGAGGGAGAGAGAGAGGGAGAGGGAGGGAGAGAGGGGGAGAGAAAGAGGGAGAGGGAGGGAGAGACAGAGGGGGGGAGAGAGGGAGAGAGAGAGAGGGAGAGAGAGAGAGATAGAGAGAGGGAGAGGGAGAGGGAGAGGGGGAGAGGGAGGGAGAGGGAGGGAGAGAGGGGAGAGAGAGGGAGAGAAAGAGAGAGGGAGGGAGAGAGAGAGAGGGAGAGGGAGGGAGAGAGAGAGAGAGAGGGGAGAGAGAGAAGGAGAGAGAATTAGAATTTTCAAAAGCTACTTTATTGACCTCATTAATCGTGATAAGCAGCATTTTGTTTACAAGCAAAAACACCAAAACATCAAAGATTCAAACCAGCGGAAAAAAAAATAAAAGAACACCATCCACTTAAAACACCAGCCTACTTTAACAAAATTAACTAACAACACAACAAGACAAACAGATCTGTTCCATATTAAAATCAAAAAGTTAAAAACAACTCCCCCTCCTCCCCCACCACACACAGAACATCCATTACTGCCCAAATAAGGCTAAAGCCTCCAGACTGAGAGCCTCCACCTGCCCCTCACACACCTGAACCAACACCCTGCGTCTTGTTTTTACCTGTTAGACAGATGGCTAGTTTTGCAGAACCAGATATAAAATTCATAAGTGTGTGAACACTCTTCTTTCTGGCTGAATATTTTGGATCAAACACAAAAGTCTCAAAAGAAAACTCCTCCCCCAGACCCAAAAACCAGCTCTAGCAAATCGAACAAACCCCGCAACCTAGGACACTCAATAAATATATGTAGGAGAGAGAGAGAGAGAGAGAGAGAGAGAGAGAGAGAGAGAGAGAGAGAGAGAGAGAGAGAGAGAGGGAGATAGGGATGTTTATGTTTGAATCTATGCTTTGGCAACATGTGCACATGTACGTCATGCCAAAAAACACTTTTCACCCGTGAATTGAAACTTTCACATGTGAAGTACAAACTGTGACACGTGACGTCAGGAAATCGAGAAAATGAGAGAAATGAATGAGAAAACCAACTTTTCCGTTTACCAATAATTGTATAAACTAAAAGTGAAAAAAAAAGTGGGAGACAGGACTTTGACAAAGCAGATTCTGATAATATATATAAAAAAACGAGTCTCTTCTTTGTTCCATTGGCATAAGTTTCCTCCTTCCTTCCTTAATAAACATAAAGAAAGAGATTCACTAAAAACAATTCAGCAGCATGACTAGTTTTTTTTTATATATAATGCCAGAATCTGCTTTGTCAGCGTTCCTTTATGTGCTAGAAGTGTGATTTTCAGACTGTTCCTCCACACAATGGCAGTGAATGGAGAGAGAGAGGAAAAAAAAACAATTCTCCGGTCTCCTCTACCGGAGCAACAGATCACAGAATCACTGATTTGGGGGTTTTATCATGGAGGAAGAGACACAACCCACAGATGGATTTTGTCCCTCACTGACCTCCGTAGATGATGCGCAGAGAGTCGGCCACGTCATCGGAGACGTTGGCCCTCAGCCATGCCCGCAGCTTCTCGTGCACCTCCTGCGCCTGCACACACACACACACACACACACACACACACACACACACACACACACGAAGACAAACAAAACAGAAGGTTCATCCCTCTAAAATGTTATTTTGTCAGTAAAAGCCTCAACATGACAAACTCTTTCAATAATATTCAGTAGTGAGTTTCCCCTCTGCACCATCTCCTGCTGCCTTTTATTTCTCTTGTCTTGTCTCTTTTTTGTTTTTAAATTTGGCAAATTGTGCAAAATAATAGTGAGTTTTATTACAGTTATGCCAGGCCTCACTTCTCTTGTATAGCAGGTGTCTCATTTTGGAACGATATTTCAAATATTGGAGGTTCAACAAGGTTCAAAAGACAAAGGATACAAAAAGCACATACCCACACGCACAGTCAATGGAGTCGACCATTTAATCTACACACACACACACACACACACACACACACACACACTGTCCTTTGACACCTCATACTCCTAACAAAATAGCTTTCAAAGAATGATATGGGACCCAGATATAAAACCTGTTTTCTCTCCCTTTCATTCAACATAATCCTGTTCCCGTTGTGACCCACCAGCAGCTCCCCTGTGACCCACTATGAGATCCCGACCCACAGGTTGAGAAACCACTTTACGTACTGTATATGAACCATTTAACCTGAGAAAGGTAAAATACAGACAACTCCGCTGGTCCAAGTCTGTCTTCTATAAGAAATAAAATGAATATTGTGTTTCTTTTTATGAATAACACACTCTGTTCTTTTTGTTCTTTGTTCTCAGAGTAGAGTGTCTTTTGTTCTGAACCTGGGTTTGGCTCTGTGTCAAGATTTATGATTTTGTTTACTTCTATATAAGTGAATCCTCTCCACTCTTTTCCTTGTCACTTCTTTGTTGCTTGTCTGGAACACCGAACTGAACCATGCATGTCTGAATAAAGACTCCACGGAAGACTCTTGAACCTTTGCTCATTCATTTTGACCCACAAGGGTGAAGCTTATTTTTCCCCTACACTTCTTCCTCTCTTCAGTCTAAACAGTGAGGAGTGAGGAGGTTTCTAATCAACACAGCAGTTAAGTTCAGCTGTTCCTGTGTTTTCTGCTGAGCGTCTGTCCTGCAGGCTCCAGCATGTTGTGGGCTGAGGTGGAGAAAATACTGGCAGCCAGAAAGACCATAACACAGTGAAATCTTACTGGAGAAACTGGATCTGCCAGTCCGGCCTAACCAGCGGTGTTATTGAATATACGGTATGCAGATATACTGAGAATATATATACACTAGTAGTTAGATCTTTGAAAGGATGCACCTTCCCAGTATTTTGTTTGTGGTGCTAAACCAAAGTCATATAAGTTCCAACGTTGAATACCCAAAGGTAAAAAAGCAGCACACACACAGATCTTCAGGACAAAGTTGACTAATCTCAATTTCACCAATTTATTCTGGCCATGTCAACAAACATGCTAACGTTTCGGCCTAGTGGCCTTCATCAGAGCATGGAGGAAAATGGAAGTCATGTCATTTATATACAGGAGTTGGCAGGTGATTGGCTTAAAGGGTCACATGGTAATTAACTTCCTGAGGTCACATATACATCTTTTAACAATATGACAATGACTAAAAACAGGTGAAATGGTAAATCCCATACAATTTAACAGTTCTAACTGAGGTTACAGGTTTTGTGATATACATTCTATGTTTCCATATTTTGAAACTTGATCAGAGGAAGCATTTGAAACTGAAATCATCATTCAGTCCAGCAGGAGTGAATGAGAGAGTAGTTTTGGTAGATTGCCCCCTCTGGCTGGAGAGGTTACATGCTCAAGTCCAATAAAGTGGCTCTCCAGACACTCTATTGCACTTTCTTGGACTTGAGCATGTAACTTCTCCCACCTTTTTACCTTTGGGTATTCAACGCTGGAAAATATATATACACTCTCTTAGGTATTTACACCTCGATCATCGTGTGTCCTGGTGACTGGATTGTAAACGGAGTGAAAATGCAGAAAATCCAGAGGTAAATAAAGACTTAGAAGATTTGACCACATTCACAACTAAGTGGAAACACACTGCTTCTCCAATCCACATATAGCAATTATGAATATTAACAAAGGAAAAGAAATGGATTGTCAGCCCTACCTGTTCAGGTGAAGCGGTCTTTCCGGTGCCGATGGCCCAAACCGGCTCATAAGCCAGAACCACTTTCCCCCAGTCCTTCACATTCTCTGTAACACAAAACAACAGTAAAGCTCCATCAGATGACACTGGAAGTCACTGGTTTCCCCTAAAAAATGGATGTAAAGGCCTCTGACAAAACATTTAGATCATGTGACACTGAAACTCTCTTACGTTTTTCCTTTATTTTTATTTAACTTTTATTTATCATTGTTATTCAACAATCTCTTTAAGTAAGATCTGGCCAAGAGTACAGTCTCTAGTTGTGTTAACTTCTTGTAAGTGAAATAATGGTGAAGTTTAACGATTCATCAATTTGCTGGGGACCCCCTGGAACCACCTCAAGGACCCCTGGTGGTCCTCGGACCCCATGTTGAGAACCACTGCTATAGGAGACATTGATTCAGAGACAAAAAAAAACAGAAATTCTTGGGTAATCCAGAAATATTTGTGGTGAGCAGTTGAATATGAGGAAGAAGAAGAAGAAGAAGAAGAAGAAAGAAGAAGAAGAAGAAGAAGAAGAAGAAGAAGAAGAAGAAGAAGCAGAAGAAGAAGAAGAAGAAGAAGTGTGTGTCCCTTCTTAGTCGTTCCCCTCCTCACAGCTCCAGCAGGAGAAAAGCTAATTATACTGTAACACAACAAGATCTAATGAGTTATTAGAAACATCTCAGAGGCAGAGAAGCACTCTTGTTTTCTGTGTCCCAGTTCACATCAGAGGCATCAGGACCGGCTTAACACGCCCGGCCTGAACCCGGTCTGAGGTCCGGAGCGTTGAGGAAGAACCAGAACAGATGTTTCTCAAGAACCTGAAGGGACCGCCGACCTATTTCTAACCAACATGCGGCTTCATGTCTGTTTTTAATCAGGGAGATGTTGTCCAGCAGAAGGCTGAGATGCAACTGAGGAAAAACTGATCGACAAAATCCCAAACTCCCTGTAATACGTCACTGCAAATTAAGTGGATATTTTATTGAGTAGAATATAATTGTTCAGATTTATGGGCAGAATATGAACACTATAATCTAGCTGGTCTACTAGCACAGCGGTTCTCAACCTTTTTGGGTCATGACCCCTTAAAACGAAGCGATGTCTACTCACAATATGTCCCGGTCACAAGCATTTAGAGTTTAAACCAACAAATGATTTTCCCTTTTCAGGTTGTTTCATTTGATTCATTATCAGAGGAGGCACAGAGGCTAAAAACAATTCAGTATTTTACAAGAAAAAAAGTAAAAATTAAGGAAAAATCAGAAAAATTGACATGATAAAACATTTGCATAGTAGAAATATGTTTTTTTCCTATTCCATAAATCACCCCGTGACACCCCCCCCAAAATTATCTTGCGACCCACTGGGGGGGTCCCGACCCCCAGATTGAGAACCACTGTACTAGCAGATACATGAGGACTGGAGAACAGGCAATATGATATAAACATCAAATTAGGAACACCGAACGAAGTGGGTGTGTTTGGGCTTTTTTTGGGTTCTTTTAGCTTTAAAGATCCCATGAAAAGAAAATTTACTTTTTGTTGGACTTAGTATTCACCTGTTCACCAGTACAGGCCAAAAAAATTACCCAAAAAATTTGATTTCTAGAAATTTTATATCTTTCTGGTAAAGAGCACGTTTCTGTTGATGACTCATCCTGCAGTCGGGGGGCGGAGACAAAAATTTCATCTAATGAAATTTTGATAACCGTAGGAATTATTCAATTTTTTCCCAGCATGCAGCTCAGTTCAGCTGCAACATGGACAAAGGAGTGTTTCTGGCTGCTTCACCTGAAACTATTTTTTTTCCCAGACGGAGCGACGGAGGTGGAGAATATTCTTCCACAACAGAGTGCAGACTGCTGTTCGCCCACTTCCTCCATATCTCATTAATATTCAAATAAGCCCCTCCCACTGACACTTCCCGCCCTGCCTTTCTGTTTCATTCAGAAATACGTCAATAGATGGAAACAAATCACGCTCTCCTTGACACTTCATGGGGTCTTTAACACTTGTACCCAGTTGATTGAATATTTTGAATTTTAAATATTTTGTACACTTTTGTTGTTATGTTATTGTTTGTTGTGTTGCACTGTGCTCTTTTTTTATGCCGTGTTGTGCCTTGTGGTGAGTTGTTTACCTGCGATGACCTGTGTCTGAGCGTAGACGACTTCTTCGGTGGTGCCCGCCTCCCTCTCCTCCAGCTTCTCTCCGATGCAGGCGATCACTCCCAGGTCGCTCTCCAGGGCGTGGGCCACCTGCGCTCACACACAGCAGACGGCAGGGATATGAGAGATTTGGCAACTGACAGGGAATAAAGTCAAACACTTCGCCGAACTCTGTGGGAGAAGAGGAAATCACTAGGGCTGAACAATTTAAAAAAAATATCTAATTGCGATTATTTTGACTGATATAGCAATTGCGATATGATTTGCGATATTAGAGGGAATGATAATTTTTACATCATTATTCTCATTTTCACTGAAAAACGTATTAAAATGATTAGGGTGTGATTTTTGCGGGGATCTGTAGCAAACAAAGATGTTTTCTTAAGTCTGTAGAATATGATGTGTAGGCCAGGACATCTCTGCAGCACCACAATATTTAATTTAAAATGGTATTTTGACACATTTCGCCTTTAACAAATATTGCGCCTCCTGCGATTTGAAAATTGCAGTAGGCCATATTGCGATTTCAATAAAACTTTGATTAATTGTTCAGCCCTAGAAATCACTGCAACATATTACAATACATGTCTTTAATTATTGGAAAAGCACTAGCTAACGTGTCTAGTAGCAGCTAGCGTTAGCATGTTCACATTAACATCAGTGTGTTTGCTGGCTAGTTAGCTAGCTAACAGTTTGTTCAGGTTAACTGAGCTGACTCTTCTCAAGCTACAACTCTTCATGTTTTGGAGTAGAGACTAGGGCTAAAGACAAGACAGTTTACTGTGTCACAGTAACCTACATTTGGAAACAAATCCACCTTATCACACTATTCACTTTCACTGAGAACGTTACTGAATGGATCTACAGCCACACCACAACAAGCTGACTCAGCTGCTCTCTGCCTAGCCTGGTTGTTATAGATTTATCCATTTGCACACAGCTAATTCTCGCTCACCTTCTGGCCAATCAGCTCGTCGCTTTCCCCGAAGACGTGGCGACGCTCAGAGTGTCCCAGGATGACCCACTCTGCCCCGCAGTCCTTTATCATGGCCGGACTGTGAGGAGGGGGAGAAGAGACATGTTAGAGCAGTTTAGACACCTCATGCTAATTATTTAGCATACGCTTATTTTTATATCATATTTAATTTCAATTTTACCAGTCTCCTACATGAAACTACCAGACTTGGCCACATACCATTTAAGATTACTTACCATTTAGCTTTAGAGCTGCTATACGTTCTCATTTTTTACTTTTGAGATAATGCTAGTCGCCTACTATCACTCAGCATAGTGTATGCTAAAGTGTTAGCATGGAGCACTGGAGCCTGATCTACCGGTAGAGCTGCAACGATGAATCGATTAATCGATTAGTTGTCAACTATTAAATTAATCGCCAACTATTTTGATAATCGATTAATCGGTTTGAGTAATTTTCTAAGAGAAATAAGTCCAAATTCTCTGATTCCAGCTTCTTAAATGTGAATATTTCCTGGTTTCTTTACTCCTCTATGACAGTAAACTGAATATCTTTGGGTTGTGGACAAAACAAGACATTTGAGGACGTCATCTTGGGCTTTGGGAAACACTGATCCACATTTTTCACCTTTTTCTGACATTTTATAGACCAAACAACATCAAATATTTAACTCAAGTCCAAGAACTGAGCAAAAACTCATCACCTACAGTAGTTTCCACTTGAGCTATTGACAACAAGGCTATTAATAATCATGGCAGCCGCATAAATGAACTAATTCAGGATGTGGATTTCCTTCAAAAGGCAAAAATCGAAATCTATTTGTCACTTGCATATGCATTACAGTCCAGTTTACAACTAGGATTGCGTTATAAATAATTTGTATGTACAGTATGTATTCAGTATATGTGTGTGTGTGTGTGTGTGTGTGTGTGGGGGGGGGGTTTAGATACCTGATCTCCCCAGTGAAAGCTCCTTTGGACACCTTGTAGCAGTTCTGGGCCGCGACACCGATCCTGGCATCCAGACTGGAGCGAGCGAAGTCCAGGTAGATGGAGGGAGCGCCACACACCACCTCTGACAGAGAGAGAGAGAGAGGGAGAGAGAGAGAGAGAGAGAGAGAGAGAGAGAGAGAGGGAGAGAGAGAGAGAGAGGGAGACATATGAAACAGCTGGGTGTGACAATAATAAACAGGCCAGGAGAATATTTATTGTTTCTTATGTCAGTTTCTCCTCTAATTTTAATTTTGTAATTAGTCTGAGATTAATCTTTATTTATGTATTTTCTGTCCAGGAGTGACGCAGAAAACACGTCTACTCCCCAATGAAAAACAGCTACAGTAAACAAGCCCCAATAGCAGTATTATATTGATACTAAAGGAGATCAAAACACCATAAAAGACTATAAAGTCACTATTAACTCACTATTGAATCCCACAGACACACTCATAAGTGCCTAGAGGAAGATTATAGCGTCATATAATATTATAAAGAGGAATATTATAGGAATATTATATTATGGTGTTTTATCGTTAGGGACAGTCCCACAAAAGGCCAAATTGAGCAAATGGAGCAATTTACATGGCTATTCAAATATAATGATAATAATATATATTCATATTATACTCTAATATGTGTTAGAAATGTCCTGTAGGCCTTTGCTGCAGCCAGCCTGCAGGATTCACCTGACTCCCAATGTCACGGTGTCATCCCACTCTGCATATCTCCAAGTTTAAATCCACTCACAATGACTTTTATTTATTATTATTACGACTTGTATTTATTTCTGCATGACGCAAAAACACGCACGTAAAATCTATGAATTAGTTTCCGCTGGTTTAACTCGCCCGGCCGGGACCGACGGGCTTAATTGCGGGGACGGGAACAGAAAGGCCCGGTTACCGGTCTGGTCGTGCAGGCTCGCGGTGTTCAGAGTGTCGATCAGCTCCGCCAGACTCTCTTTGGTCCCGTTCATCTTCCAGTTTCCCCCGACGAAGAATTTCCTGGGCGACATGGCTGCGAAACTGCGACAGCGGCCTGGCAGGTGATGCTGGAGCTGGAGCAGGCGGCGGATCTGCAGGAGTCCCGTCTCTCTGCTGCTGCGTTCAGGGGCCGTGGGAAATGTGGGAATCGCGGTGTGAGCGCGCATGAAGACTGGGAAAGTGGGGATTTTCTGTGATGTGCAGGTGTCACAACTGATGGTGAAGGAAATGTATTTGATTATTTTTATGTTATTTATTCATATGTCATTTTATGATTAATATTTTTGCATATTTCTATTTTCACTGTTTGTTTAACTTTTAGCTGTCTTGTATTTATGTGCACAATTATAATATTTATCCTTTTGCTGTTGAAGAGATAAAAGCTGCAAAATACCGTTTAGTCTGGACTGTCTATATTGACACCCGCACCCTAATGGATGTAGTGGAACAAATATACAAACAATTTGTGGCTAACAGGTGAATTTAAACATTAATTACATGCCTGATGCACATTTTCTGGCCTTAATTCTGCCGCTGCAATACAAAGTAGCTCAGTGACTTGATTTCTAAAATAAAACAACTGGCACCAAAAAGTAAACTTTTGTTGCAGAGTCCATTTTGTTGTTATTATTGACCAAAAAGCACTTCAATGCGTGATAAATCGTGTTTACGACTGAGATAATGCAAATTCGGAGCTAACGGTGAGCACATGAAGGCAGCATTCGTTACGCCAGCCAGAACAAGAACAGGACTTCCTGTCCATTCTTTTCAAAATAAAAGCACTCCAATATTGACTACAAAAACTTTATTTTGCACAGACAACAAAATATCAGTAAAACACAACTGTAGAATACAAATAATGTTTCTCCGTGAAAATAATTGTTCTAATCGATTTGATCATTTAAATGGAGAAATGCAATGTTTGGACTGAAACATGAAACATTACACAGGCTATCTTTCATTGTTGCTGTGTAAAATCTATGCTGAAATACTGACACACCTGGACTATAACAACACAGTAACATTCACGTGTAGGATCTCCGTCTGAAATCCTTCTAATCTTCTCCCTCCTCCAGGAAGAGGCGGGGCAAAGAGCTTCCAACCAATCCTGATGCTCCTCAGTAGTTCCTTCCTGCCCTCCTCAGCCAATAACCTCTCAAGCAGAGTTAAATATTCTGCATTATAGGAATAATGATCAGCCCACATCGCATAAACCCACCTAAACTCAGTTTACCAACACTTTAATTAGTGGAATAAAGTTGTTCCACCTTTATCTGACATTGATATTGATAATATTGATTGATTTTACACTTTTTACAATTTAACTTTATTTTTGATTGCTGTCTCTCTGTTGTGTTTGACGAGCCTTACACAAGCCAAAGAAAAATGTCCATGTTGCTTGCAATAAAGGACAATAATGTTTTCTTGAGTCTTGCACATTGAATGACCTAAATTCATAGAACACATGATAGTAAAATATTTTCAGACTGATAGAAGTTATATGACGATCAGGGGAGTGGAAAAAGCATCAATTAATGCTTTACTAAGCAGATTTTTGTTCATATAGGTGGTTATTATATATTTTCCTATATCAGGTTTTCCATTTTACTACATTGTGAAATTTTTCCAGGTTTTTCTCAACGTTGGGATGATCTTAATCTGTTTTTTTTTTACAGGTCCCATATTCTCCACTTCCCAGAGTTTTATTTTGTGTCTTGAGGTCCATTCAAAGCTGTGTGTGTGGTGTCATGAACCAAAAACACTCTCAATCCATTTGTACACGTTCATTTTCCAGCATCTCTCTGAGCCTTACCAAGAACAGGCTGTTTCTGTCACCGTGTCTTTAAGGCTCATTAATATTAACGACCTCTCTGTTCCGATTGGCTAACTGAAACGTGAGACGCCGCAGCCCGGCAGCTACAGGTAGGGAAAAACTCTCCGGTAATAAACAATGACAACCGCTCAACCGCTTTGAAAAAAACACTTTGTTAGTCTATTATTTCTTACAAAAATGATAATGAGCGAACCTTTGTGACGCCACAAAGTTACAGAAGTCCAAACGGCTCGTTTAGAGGCTCGCTGCACTAATATGGATTGTGTGGATTTAGTTTTGATACTTTCACCATGTTTAGACAGACCATCCAACTCCTTTAGAATAAGTAAAGAGGCAAGGGGAGTCCTGTTTTAACACTTTAAAGGCTGATTTGTAGTCAGCTGACGGCTGTTTTGAGCTTTAGAATTGAAAAATCTCCGCTTTCAAAACGTCCCTCCATGACTTTTCTTTTTCTGCAGGGTTGCCACACTTGGACATCAAATTCAAAGACTTTTCAATTACTTTCAAATGCTTGCTTGGTGAAATTCAACTGGTCAGACTTAGACACCATAGAAGCCTCATTTTCTACTCCAGAAAACTCAATAAATCCTGGTGAAATCCTTTATTTTCCAGTCTCCACCTCCGGGTTTTCCCTCACACACACACAGACTCCTTCAACATGGTGTTAATGCAGAATTCTATGTTTATTAGAAAGATTTTCAACAAACATTTCATCTTTTTACAGAGGTACTGCAGGAGTGTAAAAGTACTACCAAATGCAGTTGAATACGGGGGAGTGAAATAATGTTTACAGTGTATTTGTCGGGTCAGGCCTTTAATTCCCTGAAGAGAAGAAGAAGAAGCTTGGTGGCAGCCTGACCCGAAACCTTCGAACCTCCACCTGTCTGGGTACGTCGTTGGATTTTTTTGCACGGTGAAACGGGGGAAACGGCAGCCATGTTGGATCAAAGCCTGCCGGTCAGCGGCGACCCAAAATGGCGGCTCTACTCTCTCACACACACACACACACATATACTCTGGATATGCGCGGCCCCAAAAAAAGACGGCACTGTACATCAACTCTGCATCCTAACGTCTTCGCTATAAAATACAAATAAATTTACATATCAAGCTTTCATCTAAATAAGTGCGGGTTCTTATACAGACAATAAAAATAGATCTGTCTCTACGTATCCAATCATGTTCAATAGTATTTTCAATATTCATGTTTTCTTTCTTTTATTGCCAAAAATCTATTTGTGTTTAATTGACATCATTCTCACTTTAGATACAGTTAGAGCTTAATTTCTCCTCAGTAATCATTTTGAATAACGTGCTATTTTTTTTATATTTATATATAATTTTTTTTGGTGTTAAGTCATCGCCTCGACGACAATAAAACTCTCATTTACATACAGCGGGATGCACCCTGCATCGTTTCCGTGACGCCATTTATACGATACGCTCTATGAAGTCCCATTCACAACCGCTCATGGTTTGCATACATAAATGAAGGAGAAGAAGAAGAAGAAGGGAAAGCGAGAGAGAGAGAGAGAGAGAGAGAGAGAGAGAGAGAGAGAGAGAGAGAGAGAAAGATACCAAAAGCATCAACGAAACGGTGTGATAAAGCATCCTGACTTGTCTCCTAACTCCCTCTCCTTTCCTCTCCTCTCCTCTCTTCCTCTCCTCCTCTCCTCCTCCCTTCCTCTCCTCCTCCCCCTCTCCTCTCCTCGTGTTTCCTCCTCAGTTCCAGAGCTTCAGGAAACTGTCCCAGGATCCTGTGCAGACGCCCATGCCGTCGGGGGGAACCCCGGTGCAGCTCACCCTGTTGTCATGACCAGACAGAACACCTGGAGGAGGAGAGGAGAGGAGAGGAGGAGAGGAGAGGAGAGAAGAGAAGAGAAGAGAAGAGAAGAGAAGAGAAGAGAAGAGAAGAGAGGAGAAGAGAGGAAGAGAGGAGGAGAAGAGAGGAAGAGAGGTGAGGAGAGGAGAGGAGAGGAGAGAAGAGAGGAGAGGAGAAGAAGAGAGGAGGAGAGGAGGGGAGAGGAGATGAGAAGAGAAGAGAAGAGAGGAGAGGAGAGGAGGAGGAGAGGAGAAGAGAAGAGAAGAAAAGAGAGGAGAGGAGATGAGAGGAGAGGAGAAGAGAGGAAGAGAGGTGAGGAGAGGAGAGGAGAGAAGAGAGGAGAGGAGAAGAAGAGAGGAGGAGAGGAGGGGAGAGGAGATGAGAGGAGAGGAGAGGAGAAGAGAGGAAGAGAGGAGAGGCGAGGAGAGGAGAGGAGAGGAGAGGAGAGGAGAGGAGAGGAGAGGAGAGGAGAGGAGAGAAGAGAAGAGAGGAGAGGAAGAGAGGAGGAGGAGAGGAGCGGAGGGGAGGAGAGGAGAGAAGAGATGAGAGGAAGAGAGGAGATGAGAGGAGAAGAGAGGAGAGGAGAGGAAGAGAGGAGGAGGAGAGGAGAGAAGAGGAGAGAGGAGATGAGAGGAGAGGAGAAGAGAAGAGAGGAGAGGAGGAGAGGAGATGAGAGGAAGAGAGGAGAGGAGAGGAGAAGAGAAGAGAGGAAGAGAGGAGAGAAGAGAAGAGAAGAGTAGAGAGGAGAGGAGAGGAGAGGAGAGGAGAGGAGAGGAGAGAGGGAAGATGGATAGGGGAGAATAGAGGAGGTAGGATGAATGGAGAAGAGAAGGGGAGAGGAAAAGGAAAGGAAAGGAGAAGTGAAGAGGAGACAAAAGGACAGAGGAAAGGAAAGATGAGGAGAGGAAAGGAGAGGAGAGAAGAGAAGAGGAAAGTTTTATTTACTCAGTAATTGTATTTTTTTTTGCCGTTTCCATTCAGCTTTTCCAATTCGCTGCATCATAATTTGCAAAGAAACATTTTCATTTCACATTTCTGCTTCACTGAGTTTTTCTCCTCCTGATTTTCTGTCTTTCTCTCTATTTCTCTCTCTCTCTCTCTATCATCCCTTCCTCTCCTCTACTGTTCGAAAATCTAAATTAAAAACAAGAGCTGCCTGACTAAATCTATATCATCTATTAAATCACTTATTAAAACTCATTTTTTATAGATTTCCCTTAATGTAATGACCTTTAACTATTCCTAAGCTTTTATGACTCTTGCCTTGCTTCTTTATTTCTTACCTTATTTTTATCGCTCTTGCTGTTGATTTTATGTGTTTTAATCCTCTGTACATCGCTTTGTGACTGCTGTTTTGATAAAATAAAGACTCTTTTTACTCACCGACTTTCTCTCCCTTCAGCGTGTCCCAGATGTTGCAGTTGAAGTCGTCGTAGCCGGCGAAGATGAGGCGGCCCGACAGGGAGAGAGCCACTGACGTGACTCCGGACTTGAGGCTGGAGTCCTCGTAGCAAATCACCTCCTGGTCTGAGCGCAGGTCGTACATCTTGCAGGTGCAGTCGTCTGAGCCGGTGACGATGGCGTTTCCACTGGGGAAGAACTGAGGCGGAGAGGAGGAGACAGATGAGTGTGTTTGTCTGCATGTGTGGTTAGTGTGTGTTTGTGCGTGTGTGTATGTGTGTTTGTGTGTGTGTGTGTTACGCGCTCCATCCCTTTTCTTCTGTACTCTTGCTGCATTCACTGAAATCCGAAATCACCGAATCCGAAGTCACAGAATATTGGTTAAAAATTGTCTTTGGTGGATAAATAACCTTTTGAGACGATAACGTTGAAATGCCTTGTCATATACAGTTTTCAAACTTTGTCCCTGCTGGCCACCGTACGCTCTCTCTGACCGTGAGCCAATCAAATCAAAGCAAAACAATGGCTCTGTATCAAATTGGCTGGCTCTTGATTGGCTGCCGGTTCACTGCTCTACAAAGAGCGTCTAAACTTCTGCAAACTTTGACGTAGTTCTATGAAAAATGACATTTTCATGAAAAACGTAGGCTATATAAATTATTTTGGCAGTTAAAAATGATTACTGGCAGGTTAGCTAAAATAATTTTTCAGGCACTAATTCCTCTGATTCCAGAGATTTCAGAAAGTCAGAAATTCCAACTTCCTACGAGGGAAAATGCAACTGAACATCCCAACACAGAGGAATCTATAATATTATATAATATAGATGGTACATTCATGGTTTTCTTGTTATGATGTAGCCTGTAGTTAACGTTAGCTTGCTAAACACGGAGCATAGCATCAGATTTGATCGATTGCTACTTAGCTACATTAGCTTGCTAACCAAATATCATGGAATCGCAGTCGATTGTTAGCTAGTTAGCTACTTAACCAGCTGCTAAATGAATAGACTGATTTGAGTTTGTTGGCCAAAACCACAGGTGAATTTTGAAGCCAGTAAGGAAGAGGCTGAAAGCTGCAGTTCCTCTAATGTCCGCTACAGTCTGGCTCCAAAAAGACTCCAAACCGCCCAACTCCATACAAGTCAATGGGACCACAGCCCAACTTCTCACTCAAAATATAAAGTCAATACATTTTTTCGACAAGAGATTTTGGTCTCTGTAGCTAATTTTACTTCTTCTAATATGTGTCTGTGGCGATTTTCAAAATAATTGCGTCATTAATGAGATATAACGGTTGTAAAATGGGGTAGTTTTCCTCGTGATTGAGAGGTCACCTGTCCAGTGATCGACAGGTCGCCAATTTGTGGACCAATAGCAGGCGGCGCTGCGGGAAACCCCCGAGCTTCACTCTGGCTGCTTCGGCTCCAAAAAACGCCAACATGGCCGGCGACCGTAAAACCCCAACTTTTGGCTTCAAAACGGCCCTTCAGAAACCCGTGGGTGACGTCACACTCGCTACTCCATCTGTTTCTACAGTCCATGGGTTGTCCACAAAGTGTGATTTATTGTAGAAACCATGGTGACTTCTTCTAGCGATCTCCTCTGCTACACAAACCGACACAAAGCATAACTTCACGTCTTTTCTCGTCGCAGTGAGTGAAGAGAAAAATGTCGTGGGGCGAATTCAGGTGTGACTGGAATGGGACAGGAATCACTTGCCCCCTCCGTGTGTGCGTACACGTGTAAATATGTGTGTGAGTGTGAGTGTGTGTGTGTGTGCTCCTCACAGAGATGGCGTTGATGTCGCTGGTGTGTCCGGAGAAGGTCTGCTTGCAGGTGCCGTCCCTCACGTCCCACAGCTTGGCCAGGGAGTCGCAGGCTCCGGAGATGAACATGTTCATGTCGGGGGACAGAGCCAGGGACATGCAGTCTCCAATGTGGTTGGTGTAGACTGTCTTCTGCTTCCCGGTCTCCAAGTCCCACAGACAGCTGAGGAGGAGAGGAAAGGAAGACGATGAGAGGATGAAGGAGAGACAGAGGGTTACAGATTAGGGACACAAAGAAGAAGGAGGAAACGATGGAGGGAGCAAGAGAGAGTGAGAGATGGGAGGAGGAGAAGAAAGTGGAGGGAAGGGAAGATTAGAGAGTGACGGAGGAAAGGAGATGAGGGAAGATGAAAGAGTGAAGATTGACGAAAGAGTGCTAAGTGCCAAAGGCGTCTTCACCATAGTTGTTGAGGGAAAGTGAAAGTATGTCTCGTTCAATATTCTATTCTGATTGATCAAAAAATTAAAAAAACAAAAGAGTTGAAGACGTTTCACCGCTCATCTGACTCGGATGAGTGCTGAAACGTCTTCAACAAATTTTAAGTTCAGTGGATTTTGTTTTTTATTTTTTGGACGTCTTACTACCTGGATGACTGAAATGAATCTTTCTACACTGAATACCTATTTATTTTTCTTCTCCGTCCCGTTTGGGGATTGGAACTGGCAACCCAGCATGTTTCGCTATAACCATTAAGTCAGCGATCCATCAGAGACTCACCAGGTGGTGTCACCGGAGGCGGTGAGGATCTCAGAGTCGCTAAGGAAACGGCAGCAAGACAGGTAACCTGGGAGAGAAAGAGAGAGAAAGATGTAAGACATCTTTACATCTATTAATCTATTCATCCATCCCTCCCTCTACCAAGTTTGCCTTTACTTGATGGCACATCTTCAACTGTGATAAAAAAAGAAGATGATAGCGGGCGCTGGATGTGGTTGAACTTAAATACTAAACTTACACCCAGAAAAAAGACGGGTTCTTCACTGGTTCATTGGTTCAAATTGCAGTACGACTGCAACTATGGTACAAGCCTAAGGAACCATCTTCTGGTACTGTATAGAACCCTTTTTGTTAAGAGTGTAGAGTCAAACTGCTTTAAATATGTGGGAGCATTGGTATCTATGGAAGCCCATTGAGGACATACAGTATATTCATGCACTTTATTTACGAAGTTTTCCCGTGATAAGGAGCTAATTTACTTTGTTTTCTCAAGATATCAAATTATTTATGTCTTTATTTCAAGAAAACAAAACTTTGTTAGTTTTCTTAGATCATTTTCACATTATCTCGGGATAACAAAAATTGTTATCTTGAGATAATGACATAAATAACACGATTATATCTCAAGAAAACAAAGAAAATTAACTCATTATTACAGGAAAACTGTGTAAATAAAATGTATGAATATGTTCTCATTGGACTTCCGTAGGCAGCAGTGTGCGGCGTTCTCTTTCTTTAACACATTCAACAGTGGCCATTTTCGACATTTGCCAGTAACCATGTAGGGAGGCAAAATGGCGGCAGTGCATGTGGCCCGTACCAGTGTGAGCGTCCAGCTCCTTCAGGGTCTTGGGGCTGGCAGCCTTGATGTTGTAGACTGTGCACATGTTGTCCAGACCGCCGCTGGCCACCAGGTTCCCAGAGGGAGCGTAGGCGCAGCTCATCACCCAGGAGGACTTTAGTGGGACGGCACACAGCTGGAAGGTGGAAATTTAGGTTAGTTTGGTTAACTTACGGCCACTCTGCACATAAAAGGGTTTAACCAATAAAGGTTTTTAGATATTTTTTGGATTGAAGTTGTCGATAACTCGACATCTTAAAATCTGACCATTTCCATGCCAAAAAATTACAAATATTAAGTGTTTCCCCCTGAATTGTAGTCCTGTCAGGGTGGAAAAGCCTCTGAAACAGCACTTAGACCATCATGGGACACTAAAACTCTCCACTGAAACCCAGACTAATAGAAAACTGTGAAACCCAATTGAGAAGCTTAATGCAACGCTCCAAAACAAACCCTGAAGGTAATGAATGTAAAATACTGAAATGAGACATGTAAGGTAGAAGCTTGTGATATTTGTAGGTCTTGCACTGTCCCCTTGTACTGCATGTGAGGTCTGTTCCGTGTGGCAGTATGAAACTTAGATGTCACAAATACAAATTTCCCTGAACTCGATCTCACCTTGTTCCCTGTGAAAGTGTCCCAGATGAGAAGCTTGCCATCCTGTGAAGCGCTGACCATTTGCCTGAGAGAGGGATGAGAGAGTCATTCTGTCTGAACATAAAATCGTAAAAAATATCAAGGTATGATACATTTATTTTTTATTTAACCTTTATTTAATCAGGTAGAGCAGCAATGCTAGGCTAAAAAAAAAAATCTTAATTTAGATGCAAAATCACTGACCATTTCCCTGAAAGAGTAGGGAGCGAGAAATTCTCAAGGCAGCGACACACATCGCAACTTTGTAGGGCAACCTTGATAAGCAACAGGAGTGTCAAGTAAATTGTTATTATCTCTCTTTGTTGCCTGTTGCTAGGAGCTTTTGCTTAAGTGTGTTGCCCAAGAAATCGTCTAATGTACCAGCCTTAGAAATCACCCAAAATCTATTCTCTATTCTCAGTTTCCACACCATGTACAACACTTCAATACAAGACAAGCTGAACAACATTGATCTAAAAAAACAACCACAGCTTGATTCATGATTAAACGCTCAGAAATCAACACTCCTATGTAGCTTTCATACTGTACTGCATTATTTTTGTTTTGGTCTGGTGGTTGGTAATTATAATATAATATCACAGAATGAATGATGGGCCTGCATCATAGTAAACTACATAGTAAAGACAAATTAGATATTACACAAGCAATAAACAGCAATTTAAAAACGCTGTAACCTGTGAGATGGGAAACCTGTGTTAAATCTGAGCTTAAATCTGCAGAGTGAAAGACAGTGTTGGTCAGGAATCCATTTATCCTGGGAAGAGCTTTGCTGAGCCTGTCTGCTCTTTACAGCAGCCGTCCAGTTAGATCCAGTTTCACCTGGGAACTTCCCAGTAAAACCACTGACTTCTACTGTTGGCCACTGGAAAGAGGGGGTTCAGCACTTTGCCCATGGGCACTTCGACAGGAGTTATTCAGTAGAATGGGTTTTAGTTCTTCAAACGTTTCTCAGAGGCAAAAATAATATCATTGGTTGAGTTAAACCTCAGTGGGTGGAGCAAAAGAACTGCAGTTTCTTTCGAGGGCAACTGGCAAAATTTTTGACTAGGTAACGTTACACTGAAGCCCAGAGAAAAGACAAGAGGTAAGAGAGGAGGAAGCGCTCTGCTACTAACTGATGCCAGCGGTTCTCAACGTGGGGTCCGGGGACCACCAGGGGTCCTTGAAGGGGTTCCAGGGGGTCCCTAGCAAACTGATGAATTGTTAAACTTCACTAGAGAATGTAGAAGAATGACTGTTTTGATCATAGTTTCTCTGTTATCTCTCTACCTACAATACAGATAGCCATGGAATTCTGGACAAAATCATATCTGACAGTAAAAATATTCTCAGATTTGGGTCCAAGAGACAAAATCTCATCAAATGGGGGTCTGTGGCTCTAATGTGGACTAAATTAGGGGTCCTTGATATGAAAAAGGTTGAGAATCACTGATATATGCTAGCTAGTTAGCCTAGCTTGACCTTCCAAGTTCAAACTAGCCATACTAGCTTATAGCTAGGTAAGCTAGTTAGCTAGCTGCTGACCTTCCAACATCATCAGTGCCATGGTCAGGAATGAATTTAGAGAAGAAGTCACTGCCAATTATATTTTTTATTTATATTTTGGCCAGAGTTCCTTCTTTGCGATTCAAGTTAGCTAACTTGAGCTCTGAAAAACTGTGGTTCTTTGGCTCCGCCCACTCAACCAATCAGATTATTTCTGCCTCCAGAGCAGCTCTAAGAAATGTTTCTGTAACTAAAACTCTCTTCTTCTTCTTCTTCTCCACCTGTATATTTACTCGTCACAACACTAACACAGTCCCCGTCTGCTCGCTCTCACCTGGAGTCGGTCGCCCAGTGCATGGCATAGATTTTGGCCAAGTGACCCTTGAGGTTCTTTCTCTGCTTCAGCTGGACTCGGCCCACTGAGTCCACGCCGCCCGCCGCCGCGCTCATGGTGGTGTCGGCCACGGCCTTGCGGGCCGTCTGGTGGCGGCGAGGGGAAGTGCGTGTTGGAGAGAGAGAGAGGAGAGAGAAGAGACACTTAGTTAAAGTCCAGTTAAGGCTGGTTAAGGGAGCTGTGAAGGGACGGAGAGACATTTTCACCATGTAGGTCTCAAGTGTGTGTGTGTGTGTGTGTGTGTGTGTGTGTGTGTACATTTTCAAAACACTGACAGTGTGTTCCCAGTATCATGTGGAACCCTGAGGTTGAGATTATTGCCATGCAAGGTGTAGAATTGAGTCACTCTTAAACTCTCTCTAACTCTGAAATTTACCATTGTGGGCAAAAAGTGACTGAAATATGGAAAATCTCACATGATAGCTGATTTAGACTATTTAGGATTTTTGGGGGTTTTGAGGTGTAGATGAAAGGATTTTTTTTTTTTTTTTTTTTTTTTTTAAAGAAGCAATATGGGCTCTTGGTAACAGACTCAATGAATTGTGATTATCTATTTTTCTGTTTTCTTTTTCTGGTGTGATGAGGATATGAATGTTGTTTTTCATCAGATTTTCAGTAGCAGTAGTAGTAGTAATAGCAGTGGTGGAAGAAGTATTCAGATCTTTGACTTAAGTAAAAGTAGCAATACCACAGTGTAAAAATACTTTGTTACAAGTAAAAGTCCTGCATTCAAAATCTTACTTAAGTCAAAGTACAAAAGTATTAGCATCAAAATATACTTAAAGTAGCAAAAGTAAAAGTAGTCATTATGCAGAATGGCCCATTTCAGAATCATATATATCATGTTACTGGACTATAATTATTGATGCATTAATGTGTTCATCACTTTAATGTTGCAGCTGGCAAAGGTGGAGCTAATTTTAATTACTTTATATACTGCTGGGTAGCTTAACCTATAAAAATATATCATAATTTATTAGTTGATTTATAATTTTGTATTAATAATCTAAATCTGCAAAGCAACTAGTAACTAAAGCTGTCAAATAAAGGTAGTGGAGTAAAAAGTACAATATTTCCCTCTGAAATGTAGTGGAGTAGAAGTATAAAGTGAAAATCATGAAATGGAAATACTCAAGTAAAGTACAAGTACCTCTAAATTTTACTTAAGTACAGTACTTGAGTAAATGCACTTAGTTACATTAGTTACTACTAGTACTAGTAGTAGTTATAGATAGGTTAATTTTTGATGTATTTTATTTTACTCGAGTGTCTTGTATAATCAGACTCATGAGATGTTTCCACAGATTTTATTGACGTTAAACAGGAAGTGGGCTCTCGGCGCAGGAACTCACCTCAATCTGTGTTCGGAGGCCATCGCACTCCTTTTTCAGCGCATCCATTTCAGCTTTCTCAGCTGCCATGGCGACAGTTGCTAGGGGATGTTACTGACGGAAAACAAAACGGTCACTCTACAATGGAAAACAGAGAGAGAGAGAGAGAGAGAGAGAAAGGGGGATGGAAATAAAGGGAAAAAGGAAAAAGACAAAAATAAGTTGCACGTTAGTGACGTTTTTAGACAAGCTGACAGCTCAAGTCAAATTCCTGTACATTTATTGTCCTTGGTGAATAAATTAAACCATCGTGGTCGAAATCCTCCGCTGACAGCTTGACCTTTGACCCCGCATTGCAGTCATCAGTTCACTGTACAGGCTGTACAGCACTGACCCTGATACCTTCAACTAGGCCATTTTGGTTTCTACTGTCATTTTTAATCCCTCCCAGACAAACCTGTAACACTGTTAGTTCTTCTCATACTGCTCTAATTAGTTGTGATGTTCAGGAGGTGAAGGGAGGAAGGAAAGAAGGAAAGAAAGGGGGAGACATAGGGTAGGAAAGAAAGAAGGGAAAGAGAGGGAAGGAGGTATAAGCAAGGAAGGAGGGGAGGGAGAGAGATTGAATAAAGTAAAGAAGAAAAAAAAAAGGGAGGGAGACATAGGCTAGGAAAGAAGGAAGCAAGGGAGAGAGAATAAGGAAGGGAAGGAGGGAAGGAGAGATATAGGGTATAGGAAAGAAAGAAGGAAGGGAGAGAGATTTAAGGAAGGAAGGGAAGCCAAAACCCAACTTGGAGTTTTATTAAAATGTGAAATATACTAAAAGAGGATAATACAATACTTTAAATTAAGTAATTGATTGTATCGATACCACACCTTCTCTGAATAAAACAGAAATTTAAAAACATGAATCCGCTGAGCTTTAACACTGAATACAAGAGCTAAAACCAATCTAAAAATCACTAGACAATTATTTTAATTTGAATTATTGTGGACTGAATCCGACAATACACTCTAGGTTTTTTGAATTCAAGGTGTTTCCCCTTGAACCTTATAGTGCCTCACCGTGAAACTGGTGGCCATCTTGTCAATGTCAGCCATTTTGGCGTGAACATGTGCAGTGTTTTGGGGATCGGTGTCTGATTCTGAAAGGAACACCGGCCCACTAAGGCAACTTACTTATAGGGCAATTTTAAGATTAGACAAAACTTAATTGATCCCTGTGGGGAAACTGGCTCAGGTCACATCTTCTTTGTAAGCTTTGTTTTTAGGCATTGACCTAACACTCTGACCCAGAGCAACGTACAATGACTTCAACAGTAGAATGAGCTCAGATTCCTCCGTCACCAACATTACAATGAAGCAACAGCAGGGACTGAAGTGAAGCCACAGCGCCTTGACAAAAGATCTAAAAATACTTCTGTTTCCCTAAAATATTAATGTAGAATGGAGAAGTGCTGCTGCTTTTCCCAGCGTGAAACATCCTCATTCTCTTCCCCAACTGACTGAGGCCTTTTTTTTTTTTTTTTACACATAATTTTCATTTCCCAAAAGCCGCGCTGCATGCAGCAGTGCGCTGTGTGTGCCTAATACTCTGTAATAGGATCCTGACGTCCGCCTAATTTAACGCCAATTACCGTCATGCACGACTTTGGCTGCAGCCAGGAGACTCTTTCTAAACCACACCCCACCACCCCCCTCTCCCCCCTCTCCCCGACCCGACTGAAATCAGCTCGTCTACCAGAGGTGCAGGAAATTAAAAAGAAAAATATTCAATGCTAATGAGGACAATCGAAGAGTTTCAGTCCAAAATGAGATAGCTATCCCCCATCTGGAAAAAATGTTACACCTACTCTTAAAAAATTAGCACAAAATTAAGACAAATTATGTCACTTTTTAAAAGAAAGTAGGCAACTTCAGTACATGGCTGCCAAGGTTATAACACCTTTACAAAGCAGATTATTTTTATTTTAGAGAAAATTAATAAGGAACTTTAGCTTAATATATACTGTACTGTATATCCATACTTTTTTTTTTTCAAAATTGACTCTGCAACTCTTCATTTTGCAGCTGAAATTGATATGACTAGGGCGGACTACAATCAAAACAGACAAAACTGGACAAGAGAGAGAGTTAATATAGGAAAGAAGGAAGGAAGGGAGAGAGAGAGAGAGAGAGAGAGAGAGAAAGAGAGAGAGAGAAAGACCACTTCCATTTTGTAAAACAGTACAGGTGAGCGTTCAGGATGAAGGCCGGACAGGTAGGAGCTTTGACCTGCGACAGGATCCAAGGTTGAGGATATGGGGTGGGAGGGGGGGTGAGGAGGAGGAGGGTGAGGAGGATGTGGGGGGGGTGAGGAAGGTGTGTGGGGCGGAGTGCTACAGGGCTTTAAATCCCAGCAGGAGTTCTTAAGGGAAGCTTTACCGGTCAAATCTCCTGTCATCCGATTACTGACTGCTCTTTACCTCAGGATCAGTGAGAGAGGGAGGGAGGGCGAGCGAGGCGGAGGGAGAGTGGAAGCTCTGTTATGGCCGACGTTCAGCCGCATGAAGTTCACTCTTTCTCTCATCTCCTGTGAATGTCTACCGAATGATGCTGCATTTCTGCCCATGTGTGTCGACCCATACATATTGTACGTGCATGCATTGTATGCCTCATGCAAGGCTGAATCCACAACTATAAACGCTCAGATCGCCAAATAATATTGTAAAAAAAAAAAAAGCATTCGTATTGGGAGGAAACAAAGGTCTGTTTGTGATAGCAACCTCAGAATCAAGTCATCAAATCTGCAACTGGAAAACCTCAGAGAAAATGAGCTGGATGCGTCTGGGCCTTGTGCAGCAGATCAGGATGCAGCTTACTGCTGCCGCACCTGAGGCACTGACCCGCCAATCCTCTTTCACAGCTTCCCTACAATCCAAAGATCACCTTCAGAGGGTTTAGGGAATCATTACATCGGGTGCAAAGTAATATGGAGCGACTAAATTATCATATTGCGTGCAAGGAGCGGATGCATGAAGTTGCTTCTGAAAAGTAAAGGCAGCTTCTAAAGTGGCTTTCCCTCGCAGGTGATGACCGCTGAGCTACTTTAAACAACTTCAATCTGACATTTGGAGGAAAGCTTGTGCTGCTGCAAAACCGCAGCAAAATGCACAAACTCCAACCCCAATTATATTTCACGGTTTGAAGAGGCAGCCGTCTGCAGAAAATCCCCATTAACCTACAAGGTGTCCAGCTCCTTGGGCCTTTTTGTTGCACAGTGAAGCAAAAATCCACTTTTCCTTCTATAAAATCTGGCTGTGATTGCCTCACAGCAGGACAGGATCCCTTGGCGTTACTGATCCAAGCTTCTCGTCTCTGGAGTCGATGCAGTTCCCAAAGGGTTCTCCAACAGCGGAGGAAGCACCTAGAGAGTCTGCAACTACAGAAGCATGAAAAAAAGATTCTCACCTTTCCACACGCAGCGTGGTTCCTTTCCCCTTCTTCTTCTGCACCTGTGCAGTTCCTGTCCCAGACCCTCCGGCTCAGTATTCCCCTCTCAGGCTGAGTTTTTAGATCCCACAGTCCCAGGATGCACGCTGCTCGCTGGTTCCTCCGACGTTCTCCCCGCTAGACTGCTAGGAGCTTACTTGTGAAAAACTCTCTCTTTCTCTGTCCCTTCCTCCACAGTGAAGAACAGATGAGGATTGGAGGGGATGAAGGAGATAAGGGATGAAGGGATAAAGCTCAAAGATGGAAATAGAGAGGGAAGGAGAGAGAGAGACGGGGAGGGAGACAGAGCGAGGGAGCACGGCGAGAGGAGGTAGGTAAACCGATTGGAGGGAGAAAATCAGGTTATGAGGTCAAAAGACAAGAGCAGGTGAAGAAAGGAGAGAACAAGACAGGAGGAGAAAGGGAGAAGGGAACAGGTGGAGATGAAATGTGAGAATATGAGAGAGACAGCAAAAAAAGATTTTTGGAGTTTTGCAAAGCAATTACACCTGTTGCACAAAACTAACCAGGCGCTTAAGGAGGTACACTGACATACCAACCCCGCACAAAATAGATTCAGAATAAAGAAGAACATATGCATGCTCTTGTTTTCTATTGAAGTCAAACAATTCGACTCTGTTTCAGTTACAATGAGGCAAAAGAGCTGAAAGAGGTAAAAATGCAGAGGGCTGCTCATTCCAAAAACCTTTCATCCTAATGAAGAAGACTTGCTTATCGAATAAGTTGCAGCCTCTTATTCACAAATGGAAGCCATTATTTTTATTTGCTGTTGTTTGACTTCCAGGACATGTAAGTATGAAAGTGTCCCATGGTACAAAGAGTAGGGGCATATTGTGGTATGGCAGTACATGTCTTTGTTACTCTGGGGTGGAGGTTGACATGGGGTGAATTGGTTTGTCAGAGCTAATGAGTTGAGCCCGGTTAATCAGGGTCTAATGGGATATCCGGGGACTGGCAATCTCGTTAGGGAATTAGAGCAGGTCGGGCTGAACGTGCGTCACACCTGACACACAGCGCAGGCTTGGATGAAAGTGGATCAAGAGTCAAATCAAGAGAAACCAAAATGAGAAACCACTAGAGAAACGTGGCACCTACTCTTACACAATTGATTTGCAAAATAAAGACAAATGATGGTAGCTTTTAAAGAATGCTAGGTAACTTAAGTCCTTGGCTGACAAAATGTTAATACTTTTACAGAGTAGATTCTCTTTAGAGATACTGAGTGATGCACATCAGCTCATTTTTTCCCATCGACGCACAAATGCAGACGTGTGGACGAAAGAGCAGGACGGCAGATATAGCTGAGTATTTCGATGCCGATAGAGAGACCAGGTTTTGGGTTGAGCTGTGGCAGGAAGGAGAGCAGGTATTGGTCTTGGGGGAGAGATGATCTCCTTTGCTCTGCCCCCTCGACGTAATCTGACTTGTGGCTCTAAGGGAGATTTCCCAGGTCTTTCCTGCAGGGCGGGGTTAGAGATGGAGGCGAATGGATTTGGAGTGAGGTGTAGCTCCGCTTGAGTAATAGTGTGCTGTAATGTGATGCTTAATTGATCTCCATAGGGATATTTTCAGTTTTCTTGCATGCCTTTTGAGAGAGAGGTCAGGCTCAGATACAGAGCAACACCCCGCAGCTGGTAGGGATTCAGTGTCTTGCTCAGGGACACACAGTAGGGTGGATGATCGCTCAGACAGAGGTTTGAACTTAGGGTCTCTGGTTGAAGGATGGTCTCCCTACTCACTACACTACTCTGGCATCAGTTTTAGTGCTCTTTTTTAGTATTTCCTTTTTCTTTTTCTTTTTAGTATTTCCCCATATTGGTTATTAACGTAAGATTTTCTGGAGGTTGATTGAGCTAAGGAACTTGTCATGTACTCACAATGTCATGGGTTCAAATGTCACTTTTCATCTCTGTCTTTTGTCAAAAGATTGCCAAGTGGATCACAGCCTCTAGGGACCAAAATGTACCAAAACTGTCACACAATACTAAAGAGGGAACAACATGGAATTAGACATCTGACTGCAAGATGTGGCCCGTCTGAAGGCTGCGATTCTGATTTGCCAAAGCAAAATAACAAATGTGGTCCTGTGTAACTCAATTTATAGAGCATGGCACTGTAAGTTTGGGGTTCAACTCCCTATGTAGGGTTTGTTTTCCACTGGGGCCACCCATGCTGAAAGTGTATGCACCCATGGTAATGCAAGATGCTTTGGATAAAAGCACATGCCTTGTTAGCTGATGAAGAGCTATCACAAGGTTTGTTACTTGGTTGGTTTGTCAGATGATTACTAAAGTGCCCAAGAAGCATTTAACAGACATCAAAGTGCAGGAGGTGGCCAAGCTCAACACAAACACAACATTTTTCACAACATGGTAACAAATCATATTAAAACAGTTTTGGAATCTGTGTTGAACTGCTAAAAATCAAGACTCAAAGATATTTAGACCCCAATTTAACAAAAAGATGCAGGCAGCAGCCATGGACGACTACAGACATCTCAGCTTTCATTTTGGTGATACAATATATTTACATTGGTTTTGAATGTTGGTGCAGACCGTCCTAATGTTTCAACGTCCAAATGTTTGGTGGGTGATGTTGTATATGATATATTGATACACAGTGCATAACCACAGTCAATATGGCACTAACGTGGATGTTCCAATTAGCGAAAAAAACACAATTTCGAAGAAACCAAATGAAAACACGAATTAGTATTTTTCCAATGATACAATTTAATATCAGGGATCGAGGGCTCAAGAGTCATGAAATGTACTCAACACATAAATGATGATAGAAACTTTGAATTCAAGTAATAATAACGTGTGTTTGTTCGGTTTGTTTCCCCAACAGCAGCAATGTGTGCACCTGTTTGCATCAGTGTCCTGAAGCTTCCAGCAAGGTCAACAGCCAACACGCCAGCTTTCAAAAAGGGAAAATTCAAATCAGTAGATCAGCTTAATTGCCGCTGCTGGACAGCGTGCCAGTTGGCTGAGTGTCTGCTTAAGACTTTAAAACACTTGAAATGTTTACCTCTCTGCCTGGGCTCATGTAATGTAGATGCTGACTACACCCGGCTCTAAGCCCTAAGTCTGTTCCTCATTGGTTCAATATCTCGCTAATCCACCAATCGCTCTCATGCATCACAGGCGCATGTTGAGATCATCAGTGAAGTTTAATGGCCTCTCCCAATGGGGGATTTTAGATAAGCCTTACTCTTTGTTTTTAGTGAGTGATGCAACAGGTTTGTGTTCAGACTTAGTGACATAAAATAGATGACACCATTGTTACATGTCTTTGGTTGGCATGGTGGCCGAGTAGTTCAGCCAAAAGCCAAACGGACACAGAATCGATATCCGCAACAGGCTAGAGGGATCAATCATCAAGCATGTGTTCTGTTGAAGTGTCCTTGAGCAAGGCACCAAACCTGTTCTCTTGTTCTTCTCTCACCTGTCTATCCAAGTCCATGTCACTTTCAGTCTCTGTATCTTGAAGCTCACATTACCTATCAATGGGTGATCTCAACCTCAGATATTTTCTGCACCTCTGGCATTGTAAACAATGGAACAGTTGTATTTGGCTGTTGCCACCAAGGTGGATGGGGGAGGGGGAAGGGCAGGGGTGGTAACTTCCAAATCCATGCATTCACATTAATGCTAGTATTAAACATGATAACATGGCCTAACGTACTGACTTCCAGCATAAAAAAAGTGTAGCGTGCAGTTACCGTTTGATTTGGCAATTGGAGTATACTGCTTTCAACTAGCTTAAACAGAATCTTACCTTTCAGGCAGAACTCAATCTGTCTGAGTAAACAGCCACCAACCGACTGCCACCAGCTCCTCCACTGGGGTCCCACAAGGCTCCATCCTGGGACCACTTTGGTTTAGCCAACGACTTGCGCCATCTATGTACACTGAACTAGAGCTCTACATGTATGCTGATGACGCAGTGATTTATGTGTATGGTAATACCAAAAACCAAGCTGCCTCGAGGCTCATGTTACTGCATGGTTAAATCAATGTTGTGTACAACTAAACATCAAATCCAACATGTCAGCACTAAATTAGAGCAGCTCTTTCTGCTGCCATCTTGCCATTTTAACACTGTCTTATAACTTGTCTGTCCATGTCTTTGCTAACTGTCAATATATAATGTTTGTATCCCACTAAAAGGTCTGTATGCTTATTTTTTCGCCAGTTGCTACGATTCAGCTTTCAAAAACTCACTTTTACTCTGTTTTGAAACAGTCACCTTGCATTTTCAACTGCTCAAAGATGGAGGACGGTGCTATGAGCGAGCAATTGCCGTCACAACACAGTTAGTTCTCAAGCCAAAAAAAGATAAAGACAAAGCAGCATTAGCTTACATCGTGATATAGCCTATTACCTCTGCACTAGATGTTTATGTTGGATCTCTGCTCTAATTAGCTAGCTTACTACTACTATTACTTACTATTGTGAAAATGGAATTGTGTTAATGGTTTATTACGTTAATAGGAAGTTATTACACTGAGAGTTTGCAACAGGCCTCTGTTTCTCTCCCTCTCTGTAAGTCCTGGCCTGTAATCCTGGCTAATGAATTGTGACAGAAGAGGGCTGCCTGACTTCCTGATAACTCCCTGCGGTAACGAGCTCAGGAGGGCCTCCGGGAAGCAGGACCCATGCACACAAACCCCTTCCACCTTTGACTTCTTCATTCAGGGACGCTCTTAGCCCACTTAGAGAGGGGTCACCTGACGCCAAGCGGACCAGATGATAGGTTGACTGAATGTAGGTCTAGGAGCCAAGATCAGAGCAGGGCAGAAGAAGAAATATGTTTGATGAAACCCGTTATCTCCAAAATCTAGGGTTGGGCAATAATTAGTGTGCCTGCTTTGCAAGGCAAAGGAGCACACTCTTAATATTGCTCATACTTATTATTTTTTTTCTTTTTATTATTCTTCCTTGCAAAACTTCGGCGCGTAACTAGTCTCGGGGCGTAGCCGCGACACCCCTCAAAATACATCGAAACGTGCACCTTGATCGGGAATCAAGTGCTATGACTTTTCTTAGAGATTGCACGTAAAGTTTTCGCACGAAGTGCGAAAACGTGCGATTTTCGGCCCATTGAAATGAATGGAGAATCGGAAAAAAGATCGCAGAAATTCATCAAACCGGCCCCTCTTTGGAGCCACGCCACTTGGTCATACTTTGTCGCAGAAACATGATTAAAAGTTTACACGGGTCACAAGACTTTGAACTCTGTTGGTCTAAAGACACTTTTCAATAGCTACTACGGTTTTTACACAATCGCAGTTTACGTTTTATAAGACTTTTGGACAGTTTCAGATTTTATAATGGGTGTGTATTGCGCGGAATGTTCAGACCTAGAGCACGTGATGTCGTCACACACTCTAGCTCCACGCCTTCAAGTTTTATCAGAAATCTTCCAAACATTATCATCTTAGTCCCACAGCTTCCACTCTACAAGGACAATTTATATACCAAATTGTAGGCATTTTTGTCCTCTCTCACCCAATGTTACTTCCATTGATATAGGACCCACGGTTTTTGAATAAATCGCCCAAAAGGGCAGGGAGTGCCGTCCGACACTCCCATCCGCTTCCATGTAATTTGACCGCTCAAACCCAGAGTGAGAAGAAGAAAAGGAGGTGATTTATATTTTATCACAGCTCCTTTTTTTAAAATCATACAGACACATGTCATACACGCTCAAAGTGAAAAAACATTTTCGATGCGAGCTTTACTTTTCAAGATACAGGGATTTGTTCGGGGACAGTCTTGGCTTATTGTGAGTGCTAATGAAATATTAGTTCAAAGTTTCCCGCCACAGGGGGGCCTGTATCCATAGCAACTAGTGACTCAGTCTCTGGGCAGAAATTCTCACACCTGCCCGTGATTGGCTAGGTCGACAGCTAATACTGTTTAATACTGTTTAATACTGTTTAATACTGTCATACTGTTTGTGTTTGTGTGTGTGCGAGGGATGGGAGATGCGCACCAAGCAGCAGGCACACTCAAAATTTCCTGAAATTTTCTAGTTCATTATTATTGCTTATGGACTTTCAATCAAAATGCTGTTGTCTAAAGCAGTGACTCTCAACCTTTTTCATATGAACGACCCCTAATTTAGTCCACATTAGAGCCACAGACCCCCATTTAATTAGATTTTGTCTCTCTGACCCAAATCTGAAAATATTTTTATTGTTAGATATGATTTGGTCCAGAATTCCATGACTATCTGTATTGCAGGTAGAGAGATAACAGATAAACTATGATCAAAACAGTCATTATTCTATATTATCTAGTTAAATAATGGTGAAGTTTAACAATTAATCAGTTTGCTGGGGACTCCCTGGAACCCCCTCAAGGACACCTGGTGGTCCCCAGACCCCATGTTGAGAACCACTGCTCTAAAGTAATGAGAAAATGCAAATACTAGTTCAAATATCTCACTAATGAGACCTGAAACAAATTACAATTACCATTACCCATTTTTAGCATGGTCCTTGCAAATAATTTGAGGATTTATTGTCCAGCCTAGGTTTGGGGATGGTCCCTTTCTAATCATTTCAACAAAGTCAGTATTATATACAGGGTTCCTAAACTCACTTGGACATCAAATTCAAAGAGTTTGGCTTATTTGGTGAAATTCAAGGACTCATAATTGGCAATGATATGTTTTGGTAAGCAATGATGTTTCTCAAAATTAGACGTCATAGAGGAGTCAAGAAATTCTGGTGAAATCATTTAAAACTGCTACTATATTGACACAAGTCTCTATCACAGGGGTTTTCCTCAGGATGTGAAGTGTTGATGCTTGGACAGAGAGAGCTGAGGCATACTGATGAATTTTGGTGCTATATTTGACCAAGAAATCAAGTATTTTCAAGGCCACACATTCACTTTCAAACACCTTAAGGTCTTGTTATATTTTTCTCAAATTCACAAACATTCACAGATTTTCGAGGACTGTGGGAACCCTGCATATAATTACTCAGAATTACTGTAAGTGAAAGGTCTCTTTTTACTCTTATCGCTCGAAATGGAACTCTCTCAAGTTAAAATCCCTCATGTAGAAGTACTCAAAATCTAGTACAGTAACTGCAGCAGTTGTATCTAGTTACTTTCCACCTCTGCTATGCTGCAGTATTTTGCTGTATAGTCAACATGTTGAGCTTTTCAGAACTAGTTTAGCACAACAGCAGGCTACCCAGAGGCCCTGAACACTTGTGTTAGCAGTGCCACCTACTGGGCAAAGCTGCAACGAGGCCAAGGCAAGAGGGTTATGGTTAGGTTGGTTATGTCAGAGGCTCAAAAGCCAATTAACCATTTAGACCACAGCTTCAGGTTAATGTCAGTGTACACTCTTAAAGGTAAAAGGGCTTTGAAGAACCCTGAGGGTTTCTTCAGACTGCAACCACAGGGGGACCCCAGTAGGCTCCCTGAAGAACCCCTTCATAAAGAGATCCTGAACACTGAAGGTACTTCCAGGAACCTCTAACATGTGGTGGTTCTTCAAGGAACTCTTTAGGATTGTTTTTTTCTAGTGAGGGACCTGAGGAGCTTATTAGATCCCTTTGGATTTTAGAAGAACCCCTAATGAACCCCTCATTTTTAGAAAAGAAGAAAGAGTAAAATGGGTTTTTTTGTTTGAATTTTAGCTCAACGTGATTCAGATGTGATGCTTTTTTCAACAATAAGCCCTGATCTGGGTCAATTATCAAAAATCAGATTTTTGTTTTGTTGCTACAAATGTTACAATGTAGCCTACATGTTACAACGTAATATAATGTAATTTCTAAGTCACATCCAGCAGTGTTGGACAGAGTAGAAACAATGCTCAGCTGTAGGATTGAGAAAGGAAAACAAAATGCCTGAAAAAAAAAATAATAATAAAAAATAAATGTTTGCTTTGTCCAGGGTTAGTGAACCAAAAGAGGTAACATCAAGGTAGGAGACGTGAATGTACAGAAATTATTTTTTATTTTTTATTCTTTTTTATTTACAAAACCCACAGAGCACATTTCTGCATAATTTCACATATTTGATTTATATCATGTTGAAAATAATCAAACAAAACAGCCTGAAAAACAGATTGAAAACATCGACATATAAAAGTGCATTACAAGAAATTCAAAGCAATCGCTTTTCTGAAATGGTTACTTCACTGAAACATTAGATCATAATCATGTACCCATCTAATTAATACAACATCTTTTATGTACAGCAGAAATAAACCTGACGCTGTGCTATAAGCTAAAAGGAGCTGCTACAGCGACATCATCCCTGTTTAATTTTAATCCCATTTCACATGTAAAAAATGTCTGAAAACATGGATTGTTCTCTTTAATCCCTGATGCAAAAAATCTAAAATGGAAACATGGACTGTAGTTTAAGGCACAGATGAACTGAAGCACCACAGCATGACACCTGACAGTCCACACAGCCATGTTAGCACCACCGTCCTCCAAGGCTTCAACAAGAAAATACAAGGGACTCGCGATTGATGTCAGCTGACTCTAAGATCGTAAGGCATTTCACATTGCAATGTATTTGTAACTCGCTCCTCTCAGGTGTGGAGACGAGCCGGCAGGTTACACTGAAGATTAGGGCTGCAACTAACGATTTCATTATTGATTAATCTATTGATTTTTTTTTTTTTTAATTAATCAATTAATCATTTAGTCTATAAAATGTCAAAAATAATGACTGCACATCACAAGTTATGGGTGATGATCAGCACCAAAGTTTTGTTTAAACAGAAAAGCAGCAAATCTCAGCATTTGTGAAGCTGTAACCAGCAAATGTTTGGTGTTTTTACTTGATAAATGACTAAAACGATTAATTGATTATCAAAACTTATAATGGATTCATTTTCTCTACATTGACTAATCGATTAATCGACTAATCGTTTCAGCGCTACTGAAGCAGCCTTAGCAGAAGCAGAGCATGTCGGCCCTCTGAGCTGATGTGGCTCACAGTCCACACTGCAGCGGCTGACAGAAACACAATGGGCCTCGTTACAACAGCAATTTCGGGTGGTTTTTTTTTTTGTTCTTTTTCCCCACTTGAATTTTACAAGATCTTCTGTGTGCTGAGTGAGCTTCATCACCCTTAAGCCCTTGAATCCCGTTAAAAACCCACTAAGTTAAAAAACAATGGTTTAAAAGGTTTAAATGAGAAAGAAAGCATTATTTTCTTCATTCCCTGAAAAAAACTAAACATTCATTTTGAACACAGTTTTTGTCCGACGACAGCGCTATGGAAGGATGAAGCCAGGATAAAGTTGGTTTAAAATGTTTCTGTTTCACATGCATAGCCTTTGCTTGTTACAAATTGTGGCCCAACAGCTGTTAAAATGTATGTAAACTTGTGAAAATGAAAACTATCTGACTTTACAACAGCCTCTGTTACAAAACAGACATAAGCCGCTCTAAATCCACTTTATATCCAGAGTGGGAAATCACCATCAACCAGCAACCAAACGCTCAGAAATTCTGGCTCTGATTTGTTTGTCTGCTCTCCCAGCTACTTGGCCTGGTAACAGTCCTACTCTACTGTAAAAAATCTAGTTATCTGAGAAAATATTCAAAATGGCCGGTGAATTATGGGATGAATCAGTAACTGCAGCCAGTGACCAAAACATTCAGTTTCTGTCCTGCAAAAACCACAACACCGACCTCTGGTTTAGGTAAATTACTTTCAATACATAATCCATTACAGATTATTAATTATCAGCATAACATTGAAATGATATATGTAATCCCCTGGAATACTCAAACTCAGTGACATAATCTGTGTACTTAGAGTTATTTTCTGATTTTTCCCCCCTCACTTTTTGGAGGAAAAGTGACCAAAAAACCCCAACAATTTACCTGCCAACTTGTTAAGTTCTGTTATTTTTATATGAATTTATCTCCAAAATACATTGAATATTCAATTAAATGGACAATTTCATCCAATTCACAGAGTGTAATTTGTCTAAAGTGATGTTTGTTTCCATGTTCTCACACTTTAAATTACTGTAATCTCAATACATTGTAATCCATTACTTTCGACCCTGCTTGTGCTTATGTCCACTGTTTGGACAAAAACCGTAGAAGACAATACAAATAAGGCAAGAGGCAGTGTAAAAACTCTTCACTCTGGCTTTGGGAGAGAGTGGTTAAAGGATAAAGCCGGTGTTTTTCAATGCATTGCTTACCGTCAACAAATCCTATGAAAATAACAAAATCAGCAATGATTTTGTTTTGCCAACAAATCTCATCCATGTAGCCGGTGCCCAATGCAGCCATGTCCCAGCAGCCATAGCACTCCATTGTATTAAAAAAACGATTAAAAACACGTCAAAGAGCCATGCTGCTGCTCTGGGCAACATATTTCATCATCACGATGCACCGGGCCGGACGACTTTTTCCTAAAACAACTTAATAAGCCGGCTGTAAACACTTTGCGATCTCAGGAAAGTAGTTCCATAGCACCGAAAATAGTCCCCAGCATAATGAAGAATTTGTTCCCATTTTAATTTATTTGGTAATAACTACAATAGCTTGATTTTTCGTGGTAACAGTTAGCGATTTTTTAAATGTAAACTATGTCTTTGTGAGCTGTATTTCAAGGTTTTTAGCTTACAATTGGAGCCAATGACTTCCGGGCTGACGGCTAAAAACGGAACGTGGGAAGTCAGAAAGTAACGGGAGTAGAGCAAACGCATTGTTGATTTTGTTATTTTCATAGGATTTGTTGACAGTAAGCAGTGCATTAAAAAACATCTGCCTTATCCTTTAAAGTTCACAAATGACAAGTTCATTTACAAAATACTATATATCCATTTTGGAGAAAAACGTTACATTCATCATGAAATATCTCCAAAGCAGAGAGGATCCAGTTTGCGAGACTGTTGCTATTTTGTCAACCAAGGCCTTCAGTTTCCTACTATTTTTAGCAGATAGAATAATTTCATTTTGTTCTAGCAGGCATTTTGTGAGAGTGGATGTCACTGTTTTGCAAAGAAACTCAGATCATAGTAACAAGAGGTGAATTCTGATTTAGGGTGGATTTTCACTTGGAATACATCAAGCTCTTTAACTCTAGGTTTAATGGGGAAAAGTGAGAAAAACAACAATTCACCTGCCAACTTGTTAAAACCTGACAAACTGCCTGCTGGTGAACCGTTCCCATTGTTAAATCCAGACAAACGGACCGTTGTTTTCGTCTTTCGTCTTACTGCGGTGCGGCGGTGCTGTTAGCGGCCGCAGTGCCCATCTCCCTCTCGCAGATGAAGGGCCAGTACATGCCACAGGGGGCGTCGTACCAGCTCTTCACCGCCACGCGCTCCAGTTTGCGGGTTTTGATGATGTAGCCGCAGTCCTCGTCGATGTGGTTGTTGGGCTCGCCGTCCTCCCAGAAACTAGAGAGAGAGAGAGAGAGGGAGAGAGGGAGAGCAGTTTAGTCGACAATATATCTGATGAGTATTTAGTCACATCAGCTTCATCAGCGTGGTAGGGTTAGCTATATCTTCCAGCTCCAAAAAGCCGCATTTTGTGAAAACGGAAGACTATGAAACTTTTATGGTGGTGTGTACATGATACTAAGCCAAAGGACAATCAATGTAAGTTTGAGCCTCCAAGGAGCAGGCGTTAGGAAGGTGTCGTTAGATGAAGTTCTCCTTAACAGTGAGATGGATTAAGATCTTTGGGACACTAGTAATGGCATAGCTATCTAGCGTCCCTTTGGGGCTATGTTGAGTGATAGGAGGCTCCATGCTAACACTTAACCATACTCTATGTTGAGTAATAGTAGGCATCGCCTCAAAAGGGAGAAAATGAGAACTTGTAGCAGCTCTAAAGCTAAATAGTAAGTAATCTTAAATGATATGATTGGTGATTGGTAAAATCGACATGAAAATAACATTTTTAACAGTTTTAAACTACTGGGGACTACTTTTGCCGTTTCCATAGGAAGTGAAGGTGGTGGCTGTGGGAGACTGTGTACAGCTAAAAATCACAGCACAGCGGATGAATACGTTGTTGCTCACCTGAAATAGTTCCAAAAATAAACTGTAGCTACATCAGCTATATTGAGTTAATGATGATACTTTTAAATTCTATTTTAAAAATGTATTAATCTACAGGCCATATAATAAAAAAAACACTAACAACTTTTTATTAAGGTCAGTCTTCTTACTTTGGATAATGCTAGTCGCCTACTATCACTCAACATAGTGTATGCTAAAGGGTTAGCATGGAGTCTGTCACTCAACATAGTGTATGCTAAAGCGTTAGCATGGAGCCTCCTGTCATTCAACATAGTGGATGCTAAAGCGTTAGCATGGAGTAAACGATCTACCAGGGACACATGGATGATTTTGGTGTCTATGTTCTCATCACTTAATGGGTAAATTGACCAATGGACCAATCTCCCAAAAACTTGTATAGTGTATTCCTTTAATGATTTTACTTGATGTTAATTCAGGATAGGGGTGGAATGAAGTATTTAGTATAGACAGTAGACTATCCATATCAGTGTACATAGACACAAAACAGCATTCTGTCACAGTGTGAATTCAGGCAGCAGGTTGCAGCTGAAGGTGAGAGTCCAGCAGTTGTTATATATACATAAAAATGATTTAACTTTCATTTAATCAGTTAGATTAAAAATCACTTATTCAGACCTGGCCAGGAACGCATCATCATCACAAACAGAAAAGTTGCAGATGACATCAAACAAGTAGATAAACAGATTAAAGGGTAAATATTAAAATAAATCTCAAAAACCACTGCAGCAGTGAAGAGACAGGACTGGGTAAAAAATGAGCACCATCTGAACACAGGCAAGAGAAAAAATATGAGAGGGAAAAAAAAGACAGAAACAACTCAGCATGAAAAGAGGAAGGGAAGGAATGAGTGGGGGGGATAAAAGAGGAATACCGAGCCAAAGAAAACGAGCAGCATCTACACAAATATTTTTCAGAAAGGGGAAGAGACATCATATGATTATTAGAAACCCTGTTGACTTGGCACTAAAGGGGAAGTAAAACCTCTCTCTGAACAGAATATTTTGTCCTGAAGCCAAAATTAAACGCGAGGAATTGGGAGGGAACTGGAGGGCAAAATACTCACAGTAACCTGAGATAATACCAGCCAGAAGAAGAACATTCATTCAGTCTGTCTTACACAATGCAATCGGAATTTGTCTTTCCACATATCCCTTCCACACACACACACACACACACACACACACTGCACATTTGTTTTTCCTCAGAGGTCAGAGGTCAGGGTCACCTGCAGTGCAGCGCCCCTGCAGCAGTTGAACCGGAGTCAAATACCTGGCTCCAGGCTGCAGCCAGGGTGAGCAGAGCCTCCAGCTGCCAGCTCACATCTGGATCAATGCTCTAAAGCTGCTGCAGGGAATCCAACCAGCAACCTTCTGTGTATCGCTCAGGCTTTCTACTTCTAGGCAAGTCTGCTGCCCTTAAAGTGATGTTGAACTTTGGTAGTACCTTGGGTTGTGCAGCTTCTTGGCCATGATATAACCCCAAACCCCAAACTTATGCCAATGGAACGGCATCGGCGTAAGTTTACCTCCGACCGGATTTTGTTGTTTTAATAAACATAATGAAAGCGATTCACTTAACCAACAATTCAGCAGCATTAGGGCTGCAACTAACGATTATTTTCATTGTCGATTAATCTGTTGATTATTTTCTCGATTAATCGATTAGTTGTTTGGTCTATAAAATGTCAGAAAATGGTGAAAAATGTGGATCAGTGTTTCCCAAAGCCCAAGATGACGTCCTCAAATGTCTTGTTTTGTCCACAACCCAAAGATATTCAGTTTACTGTCATAGAGGAGTAAAGAAACCAGAAAATATTCACATTTAAGAAGCTGGAATCAGAGAATTTTGACTTATTTTTCTTAAAAAAATACTCAAACCGATTAATCGATTATCAAAATAGTTGGCGATTAATTTAATAGTTGACAACTAATCGATTAATCGTTGCAGCTCTAAGCAGCATGACTAGTTTTTTTTTAAATACTGTCGAAATCTGCTTTATTTATGTGCTAGAAGTGTGATTGGAGAGAGGAGAGATGGAGAGATGGAGAGAGAAAAAAAAACACAATTCTCCAGTCTCCTCTACCGGAGCAACAGATCACAGAATCACTGATTTTGCGGTTTTATCATAGAGGAAGAGACACAACCCAAGACACTACCACAGTTACACAGAGCTTTAAAGTCACACATAAGTAATTCTAACTATCATACCTTACACCTATTTGACAATTTATGCCAAAAAAAAAAGACAAAATCTTTATGTTCTTGTATTTTTAGATGAAAATCTCTTTAGTTTTACTTCCTGGAAAGCTGAAAATCTTTAGTGGTGACCTCACTGTGTACCAATAGGTGTAAATAAAAATTCCAACCAATAAAACATCACAGATTTTTGAACAATCCCGCCCCTCCCATCAAATAAAACTGCCTTTCTCTCCTTAACTGATATCGCGCCTCCATGATAGCGACTCACAGGTGCTGAAGGAAGGTTGCTCCTGATTGGATACGACGCTTCCGTACTCACATACCATTGGGCGTTGTGAAATATTGCTTTGCATAACTGTATGTGATTGGATACAACAGTAACCCATGTGGAGTGGCGTCTTGTTGCTACAGCGACAAAGTTGAATCAAACGGGGAAAGTATTTTGTGAATCTAAAATGGCTGCATGGCCTTTATCTCAGCATGATGGACTTGTCTGTCTCTTCTTCTGTGGTGTTTCCCTACCAGTTAAGAACACGTGAAGAAACAGCTGGATATGAGCATCAGTCCAGACTTCATTTTGTTCTGCTAGGCTTTCCAAGCATGAAGAACCGCTGGCTATCAGATGTCATCATCCGTCTCTTTCTACCCATAATCCCTTGTGTTTTGGGGTGGCTTCCTGTAGCTGGTTTCGATTACGTTCTCACTCCTAAAGAACCGCACCGCAGTTCTCTTGTTAAGAGGACTGAGTCTCTCGGTGCCGTTATTCGGTGCCACCAGAGTTCAAAGGTCATCGTTCTCAGCTGGACAAACAAACTGAACTGAAAGAGGAAACACTGCAGAGTTTGAATAAGCCAAACTTTGGACTCTGTAACCTAAAGTACTCCCCCTTTTCCCCTCCATTCGAAGCACTTTCCCACTAGCCTGCACTGACACTGAGTAAGCCCTGAGTGGCCCTGACTGGCCCCGTTTTGGCCCTGTTTAATGGACCAGGTGACTGACCGTCACTGTGCAGGCAGCAAGCCAAAACCTGTGCCAAAGTCTTTTGAAGCATGAGGGATCAGCATTCAACAGAGCTCACAGTCCAAAAAAGGTCAGTCAGACTCTGTGTGTGTGTGTGTGTGTGTGTTAAAAGTAGAGAGAGAAAGAGAGTGTGTGTGTTAGTGAGAGACATTCACGGAGAGAGAGAGACATACAAAGAGAGAGAGAGAGAGGGAAGCCAGGAGAGAGAGGCAGGCAGATGAACAGTGATCCAGCTGATTGTGTAACACTGTCCAGATCCTGTTCAACGCCAACAATTTCTTTGTTTTCATCTAAAATAACAGCTACCATCTGCTGACCGGAGCGAGCGGCCAATCGCAGGAGGCTTGGAGCCAGGAGGGGCGAAGTCGCATTTTTGGAGAAGAAATGAGTTCTGTGTTTATCATGTTCAGACTGGGAACCTACCCGCCGACCAGCGGGGTGCCGTCCACCCACTTCCACTCCTCCTCCGTGTGTTCGTCGCTGATCCCGAACCAGTAGGCGTTCCAGTGGCCTCTGGGAAGAAGCTCCCACAGGAACGTCTGACAAGAAACACACACACACACACACACACACACACAAAGCATATGTTTAAATCCATTTTATACCATGGTCTGGGTGAATACTTGATTCTGATTGGCAGCAGGGTGTCCATTAATTCCTGATAATGGACACCTACGAAGTAGTTCCAGTGAAACTGTCTGTTCACCGTTCTAAATTAATGCGCTGGCTACGTAGCATCAGCCTGTATCTAATATGAGTAACCATAGCAACGGGGACGAAGTCAAAGCCTCCGTTTACAATTTGTATGTTTGTGAAAATCTTGATATTGATTTGGGGACAATGACATGGCTGATAGCTAGCTAGTCTTGTTGTTAAACATACTGTCAAATTATATTTACTGTTTGTTATTGACTTTGAATGTTGCTAGCATAACGTTAGCTTTCTGGCTCCTAGCTGAGCCAAAGGGTTCTATGAGCTGAGCGGACTAGAAATATCTCCCGCTGCCAAGTCGTATCTAAGGTTTGTCCTATTTACTGGAGCAGTGAACAACGTTTCCATTGCATAAGAACCTTATGGGAAATGATTGTTGAAATGGTAATGATTGTTCCAGGTATTAGTCAAACCCTCAGGTGTTACCAGGGAAACTGAGTTATGGCTTGTGAAAAACTTTAGATTTTGATTACAAAACGCATGAAAATATAAATGGTCTTAATTTTTTTTTCTTTGGCAAGTGACCATGGTATAAGCGGGATAATGCCCGACGAGGTGTCCATTATCAGGAATTAATGGACTCCGCGGAGGCCGGTTCTGGCCTCCCTGTCGTCCATTAATTCCTGATAATGGAAACCTCGAAGGGCATTATCCCTTACATCTTTACGGTTGTGTACCTTTCATGGTTAGACAGACTGTCCTGTAACCCAAAAGTCACAACAGCCTGTCCTGAACCCCTGCCTCACACATTTCAAGTCACTCTACAGATAAAACCCTGATACAGACATTGTGGCTCATCCTATCCTGCAAATGACAAACATCTAATTATCTTCCAAACAATAAAATATATGTTCATTTGCTTTTTTTTTTTGGTCAACTTTTTAAATTCAAGGGATAACCCTATTTACACAACAGACGTTTCCTTATGTTTTCTTTGGGTGTGTGTGGTTAACGTTGGCGAACTAACTAGTTCTGCAACATCGGCCTCCCCAAACCTTTTACCAAAACTGGTGACTCTGTGGTGAATTTCTTCCTCCTTACTAGACCACTGGGTTTCTTGATAAAAGCAAGTCTATTTTCATGCCTGTTGGCATTACAACATGAAGAAATTCTTTCTCTTTTACAGTCCGAGCACAGAAGAGAAACAACAGGACAAGCTCACATAGAAAAAAGATGTTTAGAATTTGGTTCACAAGCGAACAAAAAAAAAATTTGAATGGGAATTTATCAAGGTTTAACCAAGTCAGCCCCTTTTTTCCACACACACACACACACCTTTTTTTCCCCTCCACCCTCCTTTCTATTCGGCAATTCGGATATTCGTTTATTAGCTTGACATTCAAACTTAAATTTAGGATCCTAATGCTTCAAATGAGTTTTGAACGAGCTACTGTTGAAAACGAGTATTCAAATGTTTGTTCGGGAATTACAAGTATTCAAAGCCTGTAAAATGGCATTTGGGCCGGCCCTAGTACATTTTATCATTAATATTCAAATGTAAATGAAATGTGACTAATTTGAGTGAAGTGACAGTCGGACCCCTTGTGTACCTGCTCCTCGGCGGTGTGGATGATGGCCAGGTGGCCTCCTTTGCTCTGGCAGAAGCTCTGGCTGTCTTCCCAGTCCCTGGTTTCTCTGGAGATGAAGTAGCAGCTGCTGTTGAACAGGACCCAGTTCTCCGGGCAGACGATGGGGGCCGCCGACGCCGGTTTGACGACCTCAGGAGCTGTGGAGAGGGAGAGAGAGAGAGGAGAGAGAGAGAGAGAGAGAGAGAGAGAGAGAGAGAGAGAGAGAGAGAGAGAGAGAGAGAGGAGAAGAAGAAGAAGAAGTGATAGATAATTAACATGTTAGCATAGTACACATATCCATCTCACACACAAACCCAAACAAGGGCTGGGCAATAATTCAATATTATTGTTTATCGTATTGTGACAGAATAATGACATCGAGTTATCATGATACACAATTCTGTCGTCTAAATCAGTGGTTCTCAATGTGGGGTCCGGGGACCACCAGGGGTCCTTGAGGGGGTTCCAGGGGTTCCCCAGCAAATTGATCTATTGTTAAAGTTCAGCATTATTTCATTTACAAGAAGTTAACACAATTAGAGAATGTAGAAGAATGACTGTTTTGATCATAGTTTCTCTGTTAACTCTCTACCTGCAATACAGATAGTCATGGAATTCTGGACCAAATCATATCTAAAATATAAAATAGTTTATAAAGATATATATAAACATATAAAAATATTCTCGGATTTGGGTCAGAGAGACAAAATCTCATCAAATAGGGGTCTGTGGCTCTAATGTGGACTAAATTTGGGTCCTTGATATGAAAAAGGTTGAGAATCACTTGATGATAAAAAGCAAATACTAATTAAAATCCCTCACAGTATGTGACATGTGCTTAGATGTGCATATGTATGTGAGAAGCATGCACACGCACACACACACACACACACACACAGTCTTACTTATGTCACTTTTGGGGTATTTACATAGACTTACATTCATTTCCTGGAGACTTACCCTAACCATAACCATAACCACTACTTGCCTAAACCTAACCCTAACCTAAACCACTGACCCAAAAATCAGCTTTTTACCAATTGGGGACATGACTTTTGTCCCCAATTGCACAAGCCGTCCCCGATCAACTGGTCTTAAGTCTGGTGTGTGTCCCTGAAAGTGACTTAAGTCATACCCACCCCCACACACACACACACACACACACACACACACACCCTCCACAGGCCTCTCTCTACCTTTAGTGGCGGTCTGGGCGTCCAGCCTGGCCTGCAGCTGGGCCTTCTCCTGCTGCAGCTTGGCGATGGCGGCGGTCAGAGCCGTGACGTTCGCCTCCTGCTTCTGCTTCTGGCTCTGCACCTCTGGACCAGGACCGGGCTGCGGCTGGTTCTTATCTGGGCACAGGTGGACTGACCGATTAACTGGCTGATAGATACACTTTATTATCTAAAAAAAAAAAAACAATATTCCAGCGCACACCAGGATACTAGGATTGACACTTTTTTATTAACAGATCACATTAAAAACAAAAAGGAGTGAACTACGCGTTTCGCATGTTGCTTCATCAGATTCGCTCTGTGCTTGATTGCCATCAGGTGTGTCTTTAAATAATCAGGTGCCAATTAGTGGAGAATCCAACAGGTTCACATTCCCCAATGCAAATGCGCTTCAAAAAGTCAACAATAATAGGCAATAGCAAATATAATTCTACCCTACAAAATTAGATATAAGTATTACATTTCCATTTCCATAAGATAATGAGATACAATTAATGTTAGAGTACAAAATAGATAGTCTGGCTATTTCATCTCTAATACTACAGAGGATATAGATCCAGAATGCATACATCTCCATAAGATAGAGTGCAAAGAAATATATAAAAAATAATAGAAAAAAGTAGAAAATGATATAGTAGATTGAAGAAGGAGGGTACTATACAAAATACATAATACATTTCACCATGATACATTACAAAAGTCGGAAGAGGTGAATACTATTACGGAGTAGATATTAAATATACCTGTCTTTATTATTTATAGGGACGGGACGATCTGCTTATCTCACGATGCGATTCGATACGCGATATGGGGTTTACGATTCGATACAACCACGATACGATGTGATAAATAAAAGTTCAGTGACAACAAAGTCTGACTGTGCAGAATTCTGTTTATTTCTGAGACACAAATCTTTCAAAACGTACGGCCCTCCGAAGGGAGGATGAAATAATTCCCCGAGCCAAAGCAGGATTTTAGCCTGCTCTTTTGCAGCCAAAGGCGTATTTCATTTCATTCAAGCCCAAACACTTACGAAACAGAAAATGTGCCTGTATCCCTGTGAAAGCACCATAAGGTTTTGTCATAATATCCCAAAATCCCAAAATCCAGGCTCCCATTCGCTGCCAATGGAACGGATCCAGGATTTATCTGTTGAGGCTTTTGCCTTTCTGTTTTTCTAGCTGAGAAATCTATTCATGTTTACAAGTCAAAACTGAACTTTTCAACATCGTAGGAATGAAATCTCTGAACTCCGTAGGAGGATAGATACTCAGTGTCACAGTAACATCTCAGTGTCTCAGTGTCGTTGTCTCAAAGCTTAAAAAATCCTTCCCTTCATCTCCATCTGCCCTTCATGACTCAACTCATGCAGTTGATTTAAGAGGTGGAATCCATAAGAAATCAGCAGGAGCAGAGAGGCCGAATGAGTTTTGCAATCAGTGCACAATAAAACGTGTCAGGTAGAGGTATTCAAAGTGTTGTGAGAAAGAGCATTAGCCTACTTAAGAAAGCTGTAATTTACACAAAAAAGCTGAAATGTAATCACTGCTGCATTTTGAAAATAAAATACCCATTCTGAAATTGTGCTATACAACAAAAAACAAGAGTATGGTCATTTTGTCATTCCTATACTATCAAATTAGAAATGTGCAGAACGTTTACAACGTGCATTGTTAGAATGTTAAATTATGTGCAGTTTAGCATGTACAGTACATTTATGCTAACCATTTATACCATGTCATTTTTTATTTCATTGG
>NW_027281680.1:75000-88319 GCF_046629955.1 Centroberyx affinis | reverse complement strand
TAGACACTGGCTTCATAGAAAGTGTTACCGAGGCTTTCAGTTCAAATGCTGCAAACTGGACCCTGATTGGACGGATTTCAGTCATTCTTTTAGTGAGGAGAGCCAATCAGGAGCGAGTCTGGTTGTGATGCGTTTGACTGAAACTGACTGGAAGAAAGGATGGAGATTTGAAAAAGCAACGAGCAAACTTTATATTTAACCATTTTTATAGCTGATGTTTTAGACGCTGAAACATTTCCTCATATCAAACTCAAAAACTGTAGCTGCTGGAAACATCTGGAGGTGATGTCATGATTCTCCTCGTCTACGATTGGCCGGTTATCCACGAAAAAGAGAAACACACCAAACTGCTAAACGGATCCATTGGAATCACCAGTGGTTTTAGGGCGGCTCAAGCAGCAAAGCGGACATTTATTGATCAGCCATCTTGTTTTTTAGCGTGTGACTTTGTGCCTGCAGCCTATAACTCGGCCGCCATCTTGTTTAGTGTGTGTGTGTGTGTGTGTGTGTGTGTGTGTGTGTTGGAGTGTCTGGCCGTTGGTTCTGTATATTTCTTATCGGAGTGTGAGTGTGAGGAGTCGGCGCTGTAAAGCTGCGCTCCCCGCCGGAGCCAATGTCAACAGCCGCCCGCATATCTTCCCATGAGCCCTTTCCCCTAGAAGGTAACCGGCTCGAAAACCCTCCGCCAGCCCAGCCCAGAGTGTGTGTGTGTGTGTGTGTGTGTGTGTGTGTGTGTATATGTTGTGTGTGTGTTTTTTACACCCGTTCGTTTGTGTGTCTTCATGCTGAGAGTGTGTGTAGGTGTGTGGGTCTGCATCCTCATGCTGCGTGTGTGTTGTTGCACCCATGCGTGAGTGTGTGTGTGTGTGTGTGTGTGTGTGTGTGTGTGTGAGTGAGTGTGTGTTCAGGCACACACGCATGCGGTTTGCATGCTGTGTATGTTTGTTTTATTCCATCATTTGTTTCTCTGTGTGTGTGTGTGTGTGTGTGTGTGTGTGTGTGTGTGTGTCTTTACATGCATGCTGCTGTCTTAGTGTTTGTGCTCATCATGCGTGTCTTCATGCTGTGTGTGTGTGTGTGTGTGTTTGTGCACGTGCACACACAGCATGAAGACACACACATGCACAAACACAGTTAAGTGGACTGTGTGTGTGTGTGTGTGTGTGTGTGTGTGTGTGACAGCCAACGCATACCAGCACAGGTGAATATGCAGACTGTGTGTATCTGTTTGTGTGCTGTGTGTCTTTGTTGTGTGTTTTATGAGCACGGGTGTGTGTGTGTGTGTGTGTGTGTGTGTGTGTGTGTGTGTGTGTGTGTGTGTGTGTGCAGCGGAGCGGCGCAGCAGAGTGGCGGGTCTAATGCGATTACGTCCCTTGTCTCCGTGCAGAACTGATAAGGTATTAGAGGGCGGGCCGTGATGAGATTTAAATTAATTCAGCCTCCATTCAAATTCACCGTGAGATGAGCTGCTCCATTATTTGGCCTTCCAGCCGAACACTCAATCCTTCCCTCCCTCCCTCCCTCCCTCCTTCCCTCTCTCCCTCTCCACCTCCCTCTCTTCTTCTACTCCTCTTTTCCTCTGTCTCGTTCCATACTTCCCAGCTCTCCCTGCTTCCCTCCTTCCGTCCCTCCTTCTTTTGATCCCTCTCTTCCTCCTTCCCTCCATTCCTCTCTCCCAGTCTCTATCCTTCCTTCCCTCCCTCCCCCCTTCCCTCCCTAATTCCTCCGATCCCTCTCTTCCTGTCTCAATCCCTCCCTCCCTTTTTCCTTCCCTCCGTTCCTTTCTCCCTCCCTCCTTCCCTCTCCACCTCCCTCTCTTCTTCTACTCCTCTTTTCCTCTCTCCTTCCATACTTCCCAGCTCTCCCAGCCTCCCTCCTTTCTTCAATCCCTCTCTTCCTCCCTCCCTCCTTTCTTCTCTTCCTGACTCAATCCCTCCCTCTATCCCTCCCTCCTTCCCCAGTCTCCCTCTCTTCTGCTACTCCTCTTTTCCTCTGTCTTGTTCCTCCCTCTCGCCCTCCTTCCTTTGATCCCGCTCTTCCTCCTTCCATCCTTTCCACTCCCGCTCAATCCCTCCCTCCTTCCCTCTCCACCTCCCTTTCTTCTTCTACTCCTCTTTTCCTCTGTCTCGTTCCATACTTCCCAGCTCTCTCTGCTTCCCTCCTTCCCTCTCCTCTTTCCCTCTGTCTTGTTCCTCCCTCTCGCCCTCCTTCCTTTGATCCCTCTCTTTCTCCTTCCCTCCATTCCTCTCAATCCCTCCCTCCTTCCTTCTCTCCCTCCTTCCTTCGATCTCTCTTGTCCTCCTTCCCTCCATTCCTCTCCTTGTCTCTATCCCTCCTTCCCTCCCTCCTTCCATCCCTAAATCCTTTGATCCCTCTCTTCCTGTCTCAATCCCTCTCTCCCTTCTTCCTTCCCTCCATTCCTTTCTCCCTCCCTCCTTCCCTCTCCACCTCCCTCTTCTTCTTCTACTCCTCTTTTCCTCTGTCTCGTTCCATACTTCCCAGCTCTCCCTGCTTCCCTCCTTCTTTTGATCCCTCTCTTCCTCCTTCCCTCCTTTCTTCTCTTCCTGACTCAATCCCTCCCTCCTTCCCTCCCTCTATCCCTCCTTCCTTCCCTCCCTCCTTCCCCTCTCCCTCTCGTCTTCTACACCTCTTTTCCTCTGTCTTGTTCCTCCCTTTCGCCTTCCTTCCTTCGATCCCTCTCTTCCTCCTTCCATCCTTTCCACTCCCGCTCAATCCCTCCCTCCTTCCCTCCCTCCCTTCTTCCCTCCCTTATTCCTTCCCTCCGTTCCTTCCTCCCTCCCTCCTTCCCTCCCTTCTTCCTTCCCTCCGTTCCTTTCTCCCTCCCTCCTTCCCTCTCCACCTCCCTTTCTTCTTCTACTCCTTTTTCCTCTGTCTCGTTCCATACTTCCCACCTCTCCCTGCTTCCCTCCTTCTTTTGATCCCTCTCTTCCTCCTTCCCTCCTTTCTTCTCTTCCTGACTCAATCCCTCCCTCCCTCCCTCTATCCCTCCTTCCTTCCCTCCCTTCTTCCCCGTCTCCCTCTCTTCTTCTACTCCTCTTTTCCTCTGTCTTGTTCCTCCCTCTCGCCCTCCTTCCTTCGATCCCTCGCTTCCTCCTTCCATCCTTTCCACTCCTGCTCAATCCCTCCTTCCTCCCTCCTTCCCTCTCTGCCTCCCTCTCTTCTTCTACTTCTTCTTTTCCTCCGTCTCGCTCCATACCTCCCAGCTCTCCCTGCCTCCCTCCTTCCTTCGATACTGCTCTTGCTCCTTCCTTCCATTCCTCTCGTCCTGTCTCAATCCATCCTTCCCTCCCTCTTTCCCTCCTTCCTTCCTTCCCTCCCTTCTCTCCCTCCTCCTTTAATTTGATCCCTCTCTTCCTCCTTCCCTCCATTCCTCTCTTCCTGTCTCTATCCCTCCTTCCCTCCCTCCTTCCTTTAATCCCTTTCTTCCTGTCTCAATCCTTCCCTCCTCCCCTCCCTCCTTCTTTCCTTTGATCCCTCTGTTTCTCCTTCCCTCCATTCTTCTCTTCCTTTCTCTATCCCTCCCTCCCTCCATCCTTCCTTCCCTAATTCCTTCGATCCCTCTCTTCCTGTCTCTATCCCTCCTTCCCTCCCTCCCTCCTTCCCTCCCTAATTCCTTCGATCCCTCTCTTCCTGTCTATCCCTCCTCCCCTCCCTCCCTCTTTCCCTCCCTCCTTCCCTCCCTCCTTCCCTCCTTCACAGTGGTGTAGCTCTTCTTTAACAAAACATTTAACCAAACAGAGCAAAGCTTAGCCTATTAGAATGAGCAGCTTAACGTGTGTGTGTGTGTGTGTGTGTGTGTGTGTGTGTGTGTGTGTGTGCATCCCTGTGTGCTTGCCATCACTCGTGCATGCATATTAATGCGTACATGCATGTGTTCCTTAATGCCTCTGCGTGTGTGTGTGTGTGTGTGTGTGTGTGTGTGTGTGTGTGTGTGTGTGGGCCATCCTTGGCTGTGTGTAGCCTACTGTTATCTGCCAAAATAACAGAAAGCGCTCAGCAAATAAACGAAATAACTCTCACTAACACCCAGTTTAGACGCTTCATATGAGACTTTTATTTTGAGACTTTTATTTTGGTGGTGACCTCTATCTATGAGTCAGCAGGTTGTTGCAGAGAATTAATTCTTGTCTGATTTTTTTTTTTTTTAGAGCTTCAGCCCTTTATATTCCACACTGTTTAATTAGGAATTAGGCTGTTGGCATTTCCCGCTGAGATACACATTCATCATGCGTTTTAACAGAGGGGGTCAAAGGTCAGGGGGAGTTCAGGAGAGGCAGGCGGGGGTTCAGGTGTTCTGCTGCGGGAATCGAACCTGTGGCCGTCTTGTTTTGAACAGTATGACAGCGGTGGAAGACGGCGTTCGTGGTTTCGTTCCGTCGGAGATTCGTTTTCTGGAATTTCTGCTTTACTGAGAGACGGAGAGCGGGAGACAGAGAGAGGGAAGGGCTGCAGCAATTAGTAAATTACTTGATTTGCATATTCCTAATCAGTTTATTTTGAAAATAGCTGCAGCGAGTCCAAACCACAAGAGAACTGAGTCTGAGAAAACCTTCAAAAACCTCCGACCCAGAGCGGCTGAACCTCGGGAACACGGTAAACAGAAACCCAGTGATGCGCTGCTTCGGTCACTGTGCAGATCTGACACACACACACACACACACACACACACACACACACACACACACACACACACACACACACACCTGGAAACATACATGCTGGGTTAATAATAATAATAACCTTTCTTTGTATAGCACCTTTCATACATAACATGCAGCTCAAAGTGCTTTACATCAATAGAAGGCAGATAAAAGACAGATAAAAAGATAAAATTCATATAAAAGAACAAGCAAAATGCAAAAGAAACAAATCAAGTAAAATAGAAAGAAAGAGGGTTAACCACCTAGCCAGCTCTCCACCATGATGTAGCAGGTTAACACCAGACACTGCTGTTCTCACACACGGCTGAAGAAACGAGTAACTTGTAGTCATGGGACGATATATATCCAAATCCAATGTATCACAAATGGTGCTGAAACGATTAATCGACTAGTAGATTGATAGAAAATTAATCGATTATAACTGTGATAATCAATTAATCATTTTAGTAATTTATTGAGTAAAAATACCAAACATTTACTGGCTGCAGCTTTACAAATGCTAAAATGTATTCATATTCTTATGAAATTGTGAAAAATATGAAAAATACTTTTGGAGGTTTTAGCTGCTGGTCAGACTAAGGAAACTTATGATGATCATGTGTTAATATTTTGATATTTTATAGACATTTCAGATATTTTATAGATATTTTAGTGATGCGAAAATATATCGAAATTAAATATATTACAAATGGTGCTGAAACGATAAATCCATTAATCGACTGGTTGACTGATAGAAAATGTATCGTAATTTAATTGTGTAATGTAATTGTGATAATCAATTAATCGTTTTAGTCATTTATCAAGTAAAAAATGCCAAACATTTGCTGGTTGCAGCTTCACAAAAGCTAAAATTTACTTGAGTTTCATATTCTTATGAAATTAATACTTTGGGGGTTTTGACTGCTGGTCAGATTATGAGGAAACTTTTGATGGGCATTTGTGATGACATCACCTGGCACAAAAGAGCAGCCAATAGCAGATGGCCATTTCAGTAGCATGGGGTTTTACCTTTTTAGATGTCAGGCTTTACACAGATTTGGGTTTGGGGTTTACTTACTTTTTAGATCAAGTCATTTGTGACTTTTATCAACATCTAGGAGAGCAAGTTGCAACAGCATCAACAAGTCTCTGGTGCAGCTTACGGTGGCCTGTCTTTGATATAAATAATAAAGTCACATTTTCACAATAGAGAGGAGTAAACTAGGCAATTAGAGCAGAGAAAGAGGAAGAAAAGAAGAACAGAAACCTCTAGTGAAGAGGTAAAATATCACAAGGCTGTATACCGAAATAATAAAACTGCTTTGTCCTTTTGCTTTTTTGGCTTGAGAATGAAATGAAATGTGTTGTGATGCTGGTTGCTCTGCTGTTGAGCAGCTGAAAATGCAAAGGTGTGTGTGTGTGTGTGTGTGTGTGTGTGTGTGTGTGTGCGTGCATGTGTTATTTTTAGTTCCTAAACAGAGTCCGGGGCCAGAAAGCCACAAGTCTCTGCACCTGGCGAGGTAATCGTTGAGTCATTGGTATTGATCAACAGCCCTATCAACCCCCCCACAGATATATAGTATTGTCGTCACTTTGTGTTACGGGGCAGTAAAAATCTTACTTCATGCCCCTTTAATGATAGCGCTGGTTTTCCCCGCAGAGCAAATTCCTAGTCGGCTGCCTTGAGTTTCTCCGTCCGCCGTAAAAAACTCTCCTCTCTCTGCCGCTCACAGCTGCGGCGCTGGGTTAGCTCTGCACACTGGAATGCAGCCTGAATCCGTCCTATCTGGACTCTGTTTCTAATTTGCTTAAATGTAGTTTGGTTGTAATGACGTATTCTGTTTGAAGACTTCAGATCAGGGTTCCCACTGTGGCCCCTGATGTAAAAAAAAAAAAAAAAAACTCTGTGACTTTCCACAACCGAGTCGGGAGCGTTTCCACGACCCCGGGGACTGTTCCCCGCTCTTTGGTTTGTTAATGTTGTTTCTGGTTTCCTCTGGAGACGGGCCGGAAACCACCAGCTAATGTAATGAATGTGCGAAACAAGCTGTAAAATAAAATACGTTCCGCTGTATTCCGGTTGTGAACTTCCCCGATGTTCCCGGACTTCTCCAGAGATTTCATCACAGAGCAGGTGCAGGTCCTCTTGTGGTCCTTTTGGCTCGATGCTCCGCTGTCACTAAAACACACGAAGAAGACCGTGGGGAACATGGGACAGCGGCACTCCAAAAATCCAGTTTGTCTCAGTTTACCTTTTTTTTTTTTTTTTTAAATTGTGGCTTTATCAGGCTGACGCGTTTTGGCATAAAGCCTTCATCAGAGCATTGATGAAGCCAAAATTAAAAAAAAAAAAAAGTAAAACTCTTCAGGTCTTGATCTGTCCACTTGCCTGGTGTCCAGCCCCCATCAGCCCCTTCATATCGGTCTGGTCAAATCTCACCCCGACCAATTGGTCAGTGTTAGTTATCAGTTATCAAAATCTTTGACCAATCACCGCAGGGAAACACATTGATGTCATCAGGAAACGCCTCAGAACAATAACAATCATGGCGGCGTTCACTTCTGAGCTTTTAATCAGCTGATTGTTCCTGTTTTAATTCATCGATGCCATTACGTTTTTTTAAGGACTGAGGAAATCTTTAAATATATCTTGCTCTCATCCAGTTCCTTTGCTGGCTGCCATTTTGGTCGTTGTTGTCGCTCTGTAACGCTCGTCATAAGGAGGTTTGTCCCGCCTACATCCACCGTCCAATCAGGTTTGTCGGACAATATCTGTCTGAATTAACTGCCGGTGAATAGACTTGTGTCCGGGGGCCAGTTGCATAAAGATAGACCCGGTCTTAGACTTAAATGTGACCTTAAGTCAAACTTGCTATAGACACTTATATTTACCCATTCCTACAACTTCTTGGTTGTTGTAGATCTCTAATGGTTTGTTTCTGTCTCTAAAGACTCGCTCTCTTCTTCAGGTTCTTTCCAAAAGCCAAAGATTTGCCGTCCTTTATGAAATAGCTTCAGTATTTAAACTTCCCGCTCTGACAGTTAGGCCCACTCGTTGCCATAACAACAAGATTCTTGACTCAAGATTACCCAGGGGGAAGGTGGCTAACATTCGTTGTAATATTTAAGTAACAGACAGTTACTTAATTAGCCTAGTCCAACCTGAGAATCTAAGACCAGTCTATGGCTTAGACTAGTCTTAAATTAGCTTTATGCAGCTGGCCCCAGTCCGCTATGAATCACCATGCAAAAGTGCTAAAGACTGAGATTCATGGCAGCTGGACGCCAGGAAAGCTTGAACCCAGATCCTGCGGTTGAAGGAGAGTCTCGCTAATCCCTCCACCTCCTCGGACTACGTTCCTCTAAATTACTCAGGTAGATTAATTGCTTCATCGATAAAATAATCAACATATCAACAAAATATCTCATTTGCAGCCCTGGTTTCATGCGGCACAGCTCATGACCGGCCCTCAGAGCCGTGGCGGTGGCGGCGGCGGTCCACAGCTGCAGGTTTCTGCGCCTCAGTCTCTTGTGTATTTCCCCATTATTAGATGGTAATGCAGGTATTCAGTATGTGCGGCCGCTGCAGCCTGTTAGATTAAAGTGTAATGGAGCTAAAACGGTGTGGAAAAGAGCAAACGTGTGTGTTGTGTCGGCGACCCCGTGTTTCTCAATTTGTCTTCCCCTTCGCCCCCCCTCTCCTCCCCTCCCCTCCTCCCTCCTCTCTCCACTGTTTTTTCCTCTCTTCCACATTCCTCCTCCCCGTCTTTTCCTCTCGATCCTCCGTATACCGGCGCCCGCCTCGGTCAAACGTATCGTTCAGGATTAACTGTCGATATGCGGCTTCATGCCCAGAAATAATGTATTTATTTTCTATTAGTTTTCTTTATTTAACCTTGATTTCCCCAGGTGGGTTCGTTTCAGGGCAGCGGGGCGGGGAATTCAGTGGGGAAACGTCTTCAGGCGGAGAAACCGGGTTCAACCCCCCGCTCTGCTGAAGTGTCTTTTATTTATTTAGTTATTTATTTATTTTATTCAACAAAACGACATGCACAATATAACATATTCAAAATAAAAATCATAAAACATACAAAATACCATAAACAAACACCATAAAACATGAGAGCAACAAAAACAAAAACAAAAACACAATTTAAGAAAAAACAGGAAAATAATAAATCCTAATAATAATAATAATAATGAAACTGTTCTATTTTCTATCATATTCCTTTACTGTTCCCTGTCTATTCGCTGTAATACTTTCTAATATAAAGTAATGCTAAAAAAAAACAAACAGAAAAACAGAACGGCTCCTGGGTCGCTGTTCTGCAGCTGACCTCTGACCTCTGACCTCCCTGTGCAAGATAAAGATCAGCAAAAGAAGAATTTCTCTGCAGGGATCAATAAAGTATCACATTATTGCTTATTTATATTATTACTAGGGCAAGAATGCCTGTTACAAAGGGAGATGCAGACAGGACAGAAGCAGCAGATTTACCTACAGACAGAACAATGAAACACACATTTCACAGTAATGAATAGAAAATCTCAACAAAAAAAAAGTATGACGAAGGGAGGAAGAGAGGAGGGAGACAGCGGAGAGGAGAAACGGGCACAAAGCTTATTCAAAAATCAATGTAATCAGAGCATCGGCAATATCCGATTGATTCATACACGAATAAACAGAATATTCTGAATATTTCAGCATGGAATATTCCTAATATTACCATGGAAACAGAGCTTAGGCAGGCTGCAGAAAGCCAACAGTAAACGAGATAAGGTGTGTGCATGCCTCGGCATCCCGGCTAATCTCGGATACGCATCTCTCTCAGGTTTCTCATAAGCGAGATAAGAGCTTATCCAGGTTATTGCGAATGAGATATTGTGTTTACATGCAACCAATCAAAAGTGGAACACGTGAATATCCCAAGTAATAATCGGATATTGATGTGCGAGGAGACGCGGCCGAAGACGTCGTTAATACGCTGTCTGCAACTCATTCATTAATACAGCTGCTCTAACGTACAGCACGCCTGGTCTAACTCAACAGTCATCCAACCTATATCCAGTTCATAAAGCTTCTCCACTGTCTGCTCTAAACAGTGATGCGTTTTACATTTCCGGTTTGTTTGGAATCAACAGAAGAAGAAGAACTGGGTAGTCAGTAGGGCTGAACGATTTTGCAAAAATATCTAATTGCGATTATTTTGACTGATATTGCAATTGTGATATGATTTGCGATATTAGAGGGAATGATAATTTTTACATCATTATTCTCATTTTCATTGAAAAGCGAATTAAAATGATTATGGTGTGATTTTTTTGCGGGGATCTGTACCAAACAAAGATGTTTTCTTAAGTCTGTAGAATATGATGTGTAGGCCAGGACATCTCTGCAGCACCACAATATTTACTTTAAAATGGTATTTTGACACATTTCACCTTTAACAAATATTGCGCCTCCTGCGATTTGAAAATTGCAGTAGGCCATATTGCGATTTCGATAAAATTTCGATTAATTGTTCAGCCCTAGTAGTTAGCATGAGCAGCGATAGCCACCATGGCTGAACAGACAAAGAAGAGAGAAACTCAAACTGCAGCAACAGAAAATCCAAGCCCCGCCCACACTGTTTGATTGACAGGTGATCTGCGGGAAGCAAGCCGAAGCGGAAGTGTAGGCCGAAGTCTTCCTGTGGTCGGCTAGCGGCTAAGTGGCTAACGTGATTTTCCACTGATCACAAAAGTAGCATGTCTTCTGCAGCTAAACAAAGAAAACAAATGGTGCTGAGATTCTCCTCTCTCTCTCTCTCTCTCTACGCAGCAAAAGCTTTTAGACGATTTGCAAAATTTGACGATTTCTGTTATTTCAGGTGTAGAAACTTCCAGAAAAGACTTTTTACCGATGGAGAACTACAACGTAGAATGAAATGCAGTTCGGGACTTGGGACTAAAGTCTGAGTTCAGCCTCATGAGGAACTGAAGACATTTTCTCACTGGAGCTGTGAAGCTGCAGCTAGCTAGCTACCGGAGCTTGTTCCCTCTGCAGGAGATGGAACATTCCAGCTAGCTAAAAGCCTGCTGGGTAGTGCAGTTTGGTAACTAATTTTGTCGTTCATGTAAATAATACTGAATGGATTTTTGTGAAATTAAGCCGTGCGAGATGGGTTGATGCATACAAAAACATATTTTAAAAATCAAAGCCATATGCTTTTTTCAGATTGCTGATGTGAAGTAACCTCCCATACACTGACAGACAGAGGGGGGAAGACATCCAAAGGTTTGACGGAAATTACGTCAACTTCAGCTCCCTGTTGTTCCCCGTTGTTACTTCAGGTTAGCTAGCTAATGCTAATGCGATAGCTTGTAAGTTGTTGTCAAAGTTTGTTTCATAACATCCAGAATGATGTAACGCTTCTCGCTCTCTTGGAGCTCTTGTCTCTCTGTTAGCAGCGACGCTCACAGCTGAGCTTTGCGTTTGAGCTGGAAGAGAAAAAAACATCTCATCTGATCACGGCCTAACGTGAGTGGACCTGTGTGTGTGTGTGTGTGTGTGTGTGTGTGTGTGTGTGTGTGTGTGTGTTTGTAGGCCAGGACCCCAACATGAAAACATCTATTCTTTTCCTCTGTCATCCAGGCGCCTTAGATCACATTCCTCCTCTTGTCATGTGGAGATCCGCCACGACCCAGTTTAGACCCGAACTCGCAGCGTTGTAAAACCGGTTATAAAAGACAGACTGGAAATAGAGTAATGTGAACGAATAAATCTGGTCTACAGTAAAGCACTGTGACTGATAAAGGTTTATTAGAAGTCCTTTTGTGGAGTCTTAAGTGTTTTTTTTCTCCCCCAGCAGGACTCGCTCCCCTCCCCGCTGCAGAAATGTTTCTTGGCAGGCCGTAAAGGCCCTCTGAGGCAGCATTACAGCCCATGTGACAGTAAAACCCTCCACACAAACCAATACTAATGGAATTCTCTTCGGCGAGGTGGGCCGTCCCGCCGCTTCACAGGAAGAGGAGGAAGCAGTTTGTTTTCCGAGGTCTCCGTGAAAGAATGCAGTAAACCCCCAGCAGCGTTTTATGTGCACAAGAACCATTGCTGGATGGTTATTTACATTTGCATTTTACGCATTTAGCTGGCGCTCTTATCCGGAGCGGCTTATAATGAGGAGAGACAGTAGAAGAAGTTTGACTTCCTAGATGGACAGAAGAAGTACAAGCAACCGACAGGAACAAATCAGTCAGATAATACCTTGAATCTAGATTGATCATGTCAGGGTATAGAAATAAAAATGAGAGCTAAGGAGAGAGGTAGAAGGATTTTTTTTTTAAGATGATGGCAAGTAGCGGAGGAAAATATGTCTTTGTTAATCTATTTATGTGAAAATGATTGTTATTATTGTTGATTGCCCGAATTCTTAAACATACTTCTTAAACAAATTCTTAAATGTACACATGATCGGAAATCCAACGAGTCGGCCTTTCGTTCAGACATTTTACAATGTTATATTACATACAGTGTGTTTTGGAAGATTTATACTTCCATATACACAGAGTGTCCGAAATATTAGGACAGCCTGCTCTCTCCCGCCCTTAAAGTCAGTTTCCCTTCATCTTCTCAGGACCATGCAGATCTTTAGGACATAAGTTCCTTGTACTATGCCATAGTATCAAACTCATGTAAGTTATATAAGGATGTGGTCTTTTAAGGGGAAGAAGCATATATTAATGCATTTCTGACAGTATAATTGATTTGTTTGTTGACATCGTCGGTTGTAAAGCCTCATGATGATCACAGACTGGAAGTCATAGTTTTTATTTCCCACTGGAGAGGACAGTCTTCTCTGACCAGGTGAAAAACTACGATCCTTTATTGGTTCCACTTGTTAAATCCACTTCGGTCATGAAGAAGTGATGGAGATGAAGGAGAGGAGAAGTTTAAAGAAGGGTTTTTTTAAGCCTTGAGACAGCTGAGATGGTTTGTGATGCATCTTAATATCTTATCATCTTTTGGACCCTTCTAATGGTTTGGACAGGTGTATGGTTGTTCCTGACCACCGTTCTCCTGAAATAGCTTTGTGTTCACTCTGTGGGCGAGCTTGTGTACCATATAGCTCCACTCACACCTGTATGTAGAGCTGCACAATTATGAAAGTAAAAATCCTGATTCTTTAGCTAGATGTTGAGATCAGAGATATTAGTCATGATTATTGGTGTCAGTTTGAGGAACTTGAAAAGTAAACAGAGTAAATTTGAGGTTTACTGCAAGTTTGGCATCTGAAGTCAGCATCTTGACAGTTTCAACTACAGAAACAACATGACACATGCCGATATTTTACGATTATTAATTGTGGAAACTAAAATTGCGAGAAACAATTGTCCACCATTAATAGTTTAGCGCTGTGTGGGTCTGAAGGCAGCGCCGTCTCTCCCCCCTCTCCCTCCACTGTATACTGTGTGATGTAACAGAAATACCTTAGGAATAATCTTTCATCAGAATAAACTGCACACTGCCTATGGCTAAGCTTATCCTATAAAAGACGGGCCAAAAATAAAATGAAAGTTTTTTTTTTTTTTTTTTTTAAATAGAAAGTTCTAAGTCCTTTCACTAAATCCCCATAAAGGATTTAACTTGCCATTAAAATATGCCATTTGGTGGAACCT